>NC_063060.1:41991045-42291045 GCF_018812025.1 Megalobrama amblycephala | reverse complement strand
ATTACCGATTAAAGAGTATCTGGCGCCACCGCACGGTTAAATAAACACATTTGCCGAGTACATTGGTATTAAAAACGGCTTTTAAAAAAGCCTTTAATGTTTACAGTGTGTGGAATGGTGCGCTGTGATTGGTGGAGAGCGGATATATCGCGTTCTGCAGAAAAAGGAGACTGGCGTTTATCGCGTTTTGGGAAGAAATGGAGAAAACATGACAGAATAACACGACGGATATCGCATTTTGCGCAAAATTAATAAATTACTTTTCAATACCGACCAGATACAATACTGATTTTGGCGGAAACTCAATTTTTTGAAAATGGCGTTTATCGCGTTTTGGAACCAAACTCTTAATATGCTAGTGCAAATATATAACAATTAGTTCAAACTTTGACCTGTGGAGGGCAGTAATACACTTAGCAGTGTCTACACTGCTGGAATTCTAATAGAGAAGAAGAAGAGAGCTAGCTCAAGATGAGCATTTATTGTTAAAACATAATAATATAATATATATATATTTTTTTTTTTTTTAGAAATTGAGCGATGGTTTCTCTAGATTAGACCCTTATTCCTCTTCTGGGATCATGTAGAGCTCTTTGAAGCTGCACTGAAACTGTCATTTCGACCTTCAGCTGTTTGGGCTCCATTGAAGTCCACTATATGGAGAAAAATCCTGGAATGTTTTCATCAAAAACCTTAATTTCTTTTTTACTGAAGAAAGAAAGACGAACATCTTGGACGACATGGGGGTGAGTAAATTATCAGGAAATTTTAATTTGAAAGTGAACTGATCCTTTAACAATTAATCCTGTATTCATAAAGTGACAATTCACATTGTACATTCTTTAACCCTGGGTTAACGTTCTTATTTGCATATTTGCGGTGTCAGGGTCATTAGGGCTTTTCACACTGTGCTTAACCTCGGGTTATCATCCTTCTAAACATCGCTTTTAATTGTTAACCACAGGTAAATTATGAGCAGTGTGAAACGTGAAGCAAGATGACCCAGGATTCCGTTTACCCAGGGTTTAGAGTAACCCAGGGTTAAAGGTGCTAAAGAGGATGTTTTGTTTTATACATTTTTGCAATATTACTTGAAACTGTCTTTACTAACTGATAAAAGACTATTTATTAGGTGCACTGAAAGGAATAATATTAATATACATCATCTGTGCACGAGGTAGGGCCTTAAAAACATCAGCCAATCATTTACGCGATCATCACGTAAACGATTGGCCCTCTGGCTTGTCAATCACTGCCGTGACGTTCCTTGTGAGAGACGAGCGCGGCTGCGCGCTCCAGTAACTTTCCACACTCCACAGGCGCCGCATGCAATGTTTTTGTCAGGAGTAACAACTGCAGATTATGAGTTACCTGCGGTGAGTCCGACATAATGAATCCACTAACACGACACAGCGAATGCTGGTGGTAAACACTCGTGTTCCAATACTCGTGCACGAGTTTTGGGAGGTGTTCCCTCGAAATTCTTACGCATGCGCTCATTTCAAAAACTCAGTAACAGTCTTTGGTTTCTCAGTCGACGAAAAGATCCTCTTTAGCACCTTTAACTATTTCAAGTGTGAAAATCCCTATTGATTGGATAAATCAAAAGAGTTGATGTAACAGATATAGCCAATATAATCTTTCATCAGATCACATTGGCTGAGCCACACTCACATGTTCCTGCTGTCCAGGGTGCGGTAGCCCCTGCGGGCGTTATGTGGGGCGCTCTGCAGCGCTGTGATGTCGAATGCAGCCGTGTCAGCCTCACCCCCTCCTTCATCATCATACGTGATGATGTTCTCTCTTACATCATCCTCCTCTAAAGGCGAGAGCGAGTCCCTTTTCTGCCTCCGCAGGGACAGAGACAAAGCACTGACAGCTAGACAGAGAAAGAAGAAAAACAGAGGGAAAGAAAACAGTGAGAAATGAAGAGAAAAAGAGTGAGTGTTTTATGATTCCATTTATAAAAAAGGAGGACATGTGTTTGTGCTGGGAAACAAATTTTTGCAATAAAATTGCAGGGTGCTACAGAAATACTAACACTTACACATATTGATGCCCCATAATTACATTTATTACACAGCTCTGGGGAATACTCAGTTCTGATTGGTTAGTCACTGCATCCAGTGGTCTGATGTTTTCTAATATTCACCATCATCCAAGACGACGCAGTTTATCAGACCACTCATTCGGGGGACTGAATTTGCCACTACTTTCATGTCTTTCACATCACACCACTTTTTTCATATCACTCATGATGGTTTCATACAAAGATATTGACAGCGTTGACAATGACCTCAGAGGACTCCAGTATGGATATTATTCTAGTATTGTCACAATGTTCCACTTGTTGCTAGACCTATTGTTTTGCACACTGTAGTGGACTATTTTTCTCAGCGGAAGCTTTAAGATACTAAATGTTATTTTAGTATTATTTATATACTATTATAGAATTAATTAATATTTTGAATTAGCTTTTATTTTTTCAGTTTTAGTAATTTTATGTGCTTTTCTCATTTTTTTAAAATAAATATTTCTATTCAGCTTTATTTTTATTTCAGCTTTAGTTTCAGTAATTTTAGTACTTCAACTAAAACTTATTTTATAGTTGCCAATACAACATTTATAATTATTGTCAAAGGTCTTTATGTTAAAGTTTTTCATCTAATATTTATATTTTACTTCATGAAAATGATTTTTAATAGCTTTGATTTTAGTTTTAGTAAACAATAACAATACTGATACAGATAAAATATTTTCAACTCAAATTTGCTCTGCGTCTCGATCCCGATGACCCTGTGTTTATTTTGCTAAAATGACCATCTGACTGTATATTATCTCTTAATATATGGAAGTTAAAGGTGCAATAGGTGATTTAAATGAACATTTTACTGGTTGAAAATCTCCTCGTATCCTGATAGCTATCACTAAGTTAAATGGTATTTTTATAAATATATATCGTCTATGAAAGGCGTGAGACCATAAAATGTTCATTCAATCTTTATATTTGTCCAAACATAATATGATGTCCTACCTGCCTGTCAGCGTATGTTTTTACATACCCTCGCGCACCCTGTTCGCGCAGACATCAGACATCAACACCTCGTTTCATACTATGCAGATTTTATGTAGACAGACGTCAGTCGCGGAGCACAACAAACAGCAGCCGCCTTTTACATTTCCTACTGAATCAAAACAACGAGCTTATGCCGCGTTCACACCATAACTACCATGAGATGGCAACCCATGATGTTCAAACCGGAGCTCTTCACATTCTCAGGCTCGGAACTATGCGTTTCCATGTCAGCAGTATCAACACCGAAATGAATCTGCAGCAGCGTGTGTGTGCGAGTTCATGTGTTTTGGGGGAGGCGTGGCTTTGGACGGTGATTTTCAGGGAGAGTGGGATCATATGCTTTCAATGCTAGCAGGCTAACATTAGCATTTCCCAGATCTCCTACTGCACCTTTAACACTAAACTTACCCAAAAGAGTGGCCACACAGGCTAAAATGGCCAGCAGGGCGGCAGTGCTGAGTCCAGGGGAGGGCAAAGAGGAGTGCTGGGGCAAACAAACCGTCTCTCTGTCCCACTCCGCCTCACTTTGCTTCTCTTTCTCTCCGGCCCGGGCTCCACCTCTCAGACAGGGACACACGGACACTGTGACGGTCCCGGTGCTGGTCAAACCGGAGACCCCGTCCCTCAGGACCAGCGGGACATAGAGTGTGAGGGAGGAAGAAGTAGAGCGAGACAGTGTCTGCAAAGGTGACGCCAACACCAAACTAGCAGTGGGGCCTAGAAAATGAAAGTAATAGTAAAGAAATGTTGATACAGAGGAAAAGGGGGAGCTTTTAGATCAAACTGAGCTCGATGGAACTTTAATTTAATTGAACTCAATCGAGTGCAATTTAATTCCATTGCTGCTCGTATAACATTTGTACAGACCAGTGAGTCCAAATGCAGCATAAATGCCAGAGCACATTTCGTCTGTGTGTGCCGGGAGAAGATAGATGTGGCAGAGAAGCAAAAGCAAACAATGGGGAAAACAAAGGAGCAGGGCACAAAGCAGCCACACATTGCGGTTGCAGACACAGACTAACGGATCAAGAGAGACGCTGATGCAGACGGCTGGATGGGAGAAACAAATTGTGGAAGAAACTGCAGACCTCCACTCTCCCTGACGCTGAAGTTAAGGGCAGCTTTGGAGTCCGGAGGGATGTTGAAATGGACGGTGCTGTCATTTCCTCCCTCGTCTCTATCAATCGCCCGCAACACCTGCACCACCTGAGAAAATGAGATAGGAGAAAGATGGAGAGAGAGAAACAAAATAAGGGGCAGAGCCAAATGGGAGAAAGGAGAAGAGAGCGAAAGAATAATGGAGAGAGAGGAAAGATTCATTAAAAAAAAACAACAACCTGATGCACATTTTAATCTCAGATATCAGCATTAACCTCGCCAGCACCTTTGCAAATAGGTGACTTGAGACTGATTAGCCCACACTGCGCAGTCAAACAATAATTAACTCTGACCGAGTAGCGAGCCTTGGGGAACACCCAAACATAGACGCAGCTTTAGCATGTTCTCCAAAAATGAGGCGCTGACTCCAGAGATCCACTTAAACTAGAAATAATCACTCGATGGGCCTCTTTTTGAAAAGCTCCCCCCACACATTAGGGAAAAAGTTCAAACAAAAATGAGCCGTGTGATGCAGATCAGAGCTGCGGGTTAGGCGGTTATGCTGAGGCATGAAAAAGGGTGTTTTTTTCCTGTGATTTCAGTACTGCAATGAGATAATGTCAAGTCACATTAGTAGTTTTCAGAGTCTTGAGGGTCACCAAACTTTCCTCGCCATAATGTGACTTGCGGTAGGAAGTTATGCAAGCTTCCAGTTGAATAAGCAAGCAGACATTTAGTAAAAGCTTTTATCCAAATTAAATTACATTGTGTCCTAACAAGATAAATCGACATTGTGATCTCTTCTGTCTCAGTCAGAGTTTTTGTCATAACCAGTTTCAGTCATGACAAGTAACAAGCAAGACAAGAGTTTGCTGGTCATTCGGTTGATACGTGTTTGCTTCATTGCGTTTTGTAGCCGTGCTCACGCTGAAACTTCATTGGAGCGAAACGGCACTCCTCATATATAAACAATAGTGCAAAAGAAAAAGTTAAAGCTTTTATTCAAGACTGGAAGACTGGAGTAATGGCTGCTGAAAATTTAGCTTTGCCATTTTTTTTCAAAAAGTTATATTAAATTGTGATTCTTGGCCAAACAGTTCAGAAGTTATAAGCAAAAAAGAGCCATTTTCATTTCTCCTGACCACTAGGTGGCACTGCGCTGTATTCTGACCAAAAAGCGCTGTGGCGATAAATGCTGCATCCAAAATCGAATACTTCTCTACAATATAGTATGTGAAAAACAGTATGCGAAAAACAGAGTAGAGTATGACTTACTACTTCCGGTGAGATTCTGAAGTGCGCCTACAATGGACACTTTACTATCCCATGAGGCCACGGGAGAGGATTTGTGAACGGAGTTGAAGGGATGTAACTGACGCTGGTAGGTCATGTGACAGTAACAACATGGCAGATGTAGTATGTCCGAATTCATTCATACTACACGCTTTCGTACTATATAGAACATACTTTCTCAACGTTTAAATGTAGTACCTACTCAACAGTACACGATTTCGGACGCAGCTTTAGCCTCACATCCATTTTGTTGTGCTCTTCTTTGAATAGTTTTGTGTGTTATTTGAGAACAGTTTGAAAAAAAGTCAACTCGAGTTCCATAACTTTTTGTCGGCATGGTCTGAAGATGATCTGGTTAAATTTTCATGAAAATTGGATCAATGGTCTAGGAGGAGTTAGAAAAATTCAAAATGGCAGAAAAATTCTTATGATGGAAAATGACATTATCTTGAGTCAAGGACTCAGCAGAACACCTTTATTTCTAGCCCTTATGGTTCAAATGTTATTAGCATAAATGTGAGAGCAAATTTGGACAGATGGTGGCGCTAGAGGGATTGAGTTAGAGACTCCAAATTCACTATGGTACCAAATTTCATAACTTTCCCGCAAGCAGTTCTGTGGACTGCCATAGACTCAATAGCGGAAGAAGAAGAAGAAAAAGTGGAAGAAGAATAATAATAAGAACACTAACAATTCTTCGGTGCTTGGCCCCTTAAAAAACATGCCGTGTGATGAAGCATGTAAGTCTGCATAGTTCACATGTAAGTACATCCAATGTTGTTCCAGGACCAACAAGATTGATAATAACGTTGATCCAGGAACTACTTGGCGAAATCACAATAAGCTTTTACAATGACCACAAGCTGCGAAGACAGCAGAATGATAAAGACAGGAGAAAGGACACAAGCTGTGACAGTTTAACAGATGCACACCATCCAATTAAGAATTGAAGGAAAAAACATGAGTCAGGCAAAAGAAAAGAAAAAGAACAAAATCATGGAAAGACAGACACTCGAAATGCATGAGAGGCAAAATGGATGAAAGTCAACAGACCAAAAGATGAGCAGATTATAATGTATATCTATAGAGAGGAGATGAGAAAGCATGACGCATCCTCTAAATGGGAACAGCAGTGATTCGGCTGCAGGGTAACGGCAGAACTAATCAATCAGCGTGCAGGCAGTAAAAATGGACACACTCACAGATGTGCACAAAAAAAAAAAAAATTCATGCACCACCAAATCTATATGAACACAAAGAACGTGAGTCAGTGAGTCTAAAGGCCTGAAGTGTTGAGAAAAGGTAATTAATCACACATAATTCATCTGTGACAATTACCTAATTGCAAAGCTTAACAAAAGGACTCTAATTAGAGCACTTCCTGTGCTTTTACATTTCTGTGGAGTAACGAATTAAAAAGTCAATGGAGACAAGTACGACCTTCCTTGCACCCATAATAACACACGGCTTGTCGTCTCACCTGTCCAGTGGAGGCCGAGTCACACATGGCCGTGTTGTACTGCCTGTCCAGCTCTGGAGCATTGTCGTTTAAATCCAGCGTTTCTATGGCAACTACCACTCTGGACACCTGGCTGGGGTTATCTGAGGTAAGTGAGAGAGCAGAGAAAGCAAGTCACCAAAAATACACATGCACGACACAGCTGGAGTGGCTTTCTTGAGGTGTGCTCGCCATTAGCCTGGGCCACTGAAGGCAAATTGTTGTCTTGTAACGTTTATCACACATTTCCATGTGCACGTCCACTTTTTTGAGAAATCATAAGCTGAATGGTGACAATTTTCATACAGTACAGAGGCAGTATTTTAAGGCATTGTATTGCAAAAGGTAACAGCTTCACACGTATCCTTTACAGACAGTACAATTTCATAATGCATTGCGGCAAACTTTGAAAAATTTAAAATGAGTGCTATCAAAATTGGTGCGTTAATGCATGCGATCAATTTTTTCAGTTTAATGCATTAAAAGTATTTAACACAATTAACGCAGCATCTGTATATTTCATCATAATTTGTCTAGCATTACATTATACGATCAGGCTCTTATTCAAACAAATGCTTTTAAACCATTCAAGCGCCATAAGACAAACGAAAACGTGCTGTCTGTTAATGTTGTGTCATATGACATACACACAACTCGTGTTCACAGAAAGATGCGCGCCAGTATCAAGTTCTCAATTGCGCTTGAACAAACAACAACACACAGAATTATGACAAAATGCCCGTTTTGTTGAGTATGCTCACAAGAGCATTCTTAAATGAGTTAAATGTCTAAAAGGTGCTGTAGAACGTCTTTTTAAAAGTTGTAATATAAATCTAAGGTGTCCCCTGAATGTGTCTGTGAAGTTTCAGCTCAAAATACCCCATAGACAACTGCATCATTAAATATGCGCCGACTCAGGCTGCGGCCCCTTTAAATTCTCGTCCCGCCCCCCGAGCTCGCGCTTGCCTTAAACAGCATAAACAAAGTTCACACAGCTAATATAACCCTCAAAATGGATCTTTACAAAGTGTTCGTCATGCAGCATGTCTAATCGTGTAAGTATGGTATTTATTTGGATGTTTACATTTGATTCTGAACGAGTTTGATAGTGCTCCGTGGCTAAAGCTAACATTACACACTGTTGGAGAGATTTATAAAGAATGAAGATGTGTTTATGAATTATACAGACTGCAAGTGTTTAAAAAATGAAAATAATGACAGTCTTGTCTCCGTGAATACAGTAAGAAACGATGGTAACTTTAACCACATTTAACAGTACATTAGCAACATGCTAACGAAACATTTAGAAAGACAATTTACAAATATCACTAAAAATATCATGATATCATGGATCATGTCAGTTATTATTGCTCCATCTGCCATTTTTCGCTGTTGTCCTTGCTTGCTTACCTAGTCTGATGATTCAGCTGTGCACATCCAGACGTCCTGCCCTTGTCTAATGCTTGAACATGAGCTGGCATATGCAAATATTGGGGGCGTACATATTAATGATCCCGGTGTTTGGTGTTTGAGACTCACTGTATGTCATTTCCATGTACAGAACTCTTGTTATTCAACTATGCCAAGGTAAATTCAATTTTTAATTCTAGGTCACCTTTAAATTAACTTAAAGGTGCAGTGTGTAAATTTTAGTGGCATCTAGTGGTGAGGTTGCAAATTGCAACCAACGGCGCTTACCCCTCCCTTTCAAAGCACATAGAGAAGCTATGGTGCCTGACACAGGACAAAGATGTCATCGAATGAGATAGCAGAGAGTAGCCAGTCAAGCAATGAGGTTTCTTACTTCAAACAATGAACGGCCTATGCTTCTAATAACGGCGACTACTACTACTACTACTACTACTCTTTCGTGCGTATTCAGCGTAGTAACGACGCAAGCTGCCTCTGAAAACACCAACAAAGAAGAACAACAACATTGTGATGAAATGCACTCTGTAGAGCAGTTTGTCCATTTAGGGCTACTGTAGAAACATGCCGGTGCTAAATGGCGATTTAACATGTAAGGGGACCCGTGGTGTATGAGATAGAAATGTCTCATTCTAAGGTAATAAAAACATAATGGTTCATTATGTAAAGTCTTTATAGTTATGTATATTATACTGCATTTCTGTCAATAGATCCTCCTAAAATTTACACAATGCACCTTTAAAGAGTTAAAGAAAATGTCATGTTCGGCAGCGGCAGCTCTTAAAGCCACAGCAGGCTAATAAACCAGTTGCTGTGATGTCTGTCATTAATGTTGATCAAAGAACAAAGGAAACAGAGAAAATTGTAGTTTAATGATGTTTAATGCAATGAAGAATTTAAAGAGATTGATAACTTTATTCAATTTCAGTGTATTTCCTGTTAGACAGAAGGCCACAGGTAAATATGACATTTATATAATGGGTTTATGTGAAGATTGTTTTAAGTTCACTTAAATTAAAAGTTTTTTTTAAGCCTAATAAATGTTGAAAATACTAGCTTTTAGTTATACTGTAATGTTGAATGTCTATAATTAATGTTTTTAAAACCAGTATTAGTATCAATGATACTGGCCTTCATTCATAAAAAGACACCATTAAACCAATATTTAAAATATAGTTAATATATATAAGTATAAGTTGTTACTACATTAATTTGGAGAGTATTTTATATATATTTATATGAAATTATTACAATATAAAAATATTAAAAACTCCAATGGTTTTTAATCGGGATTAATCATGATTAATTACAGAAAAAAATGTGTGATTTAATTAGAGAATTTCTTTAATTGATTGACAGCACTATTAAAAAGTAATAGAAGAAATTTTAAGTATATTAAATGTATATTTCATTTGATACAGAAATGAATTAATAAAAAAACTATTCAGTGTAATTAAAAATGGATTATTTTACCCACTGTGACTTCAAAATCTAAGTAAGTTTTAAATCTAAATAAAAAAATACAGTGTTGTTTGTCCTATAACACTGAACCCTCAAATCCTATGATTTAATTATCATTCATATCATGTTTTTCTTTTTATCACTATTGATTTTCTAGTTTATACGTTTTAACTTTTTTAATGGCATTGTTGTTATCTATTTCTGGGTCTATTTTGATTTTCTTTGTTTGGTTTTTAGTTTGGTCAGTTGCTTGTTCTTGCCTGTAAAGCACTTTGAACTGCATTGATTTGATTGGAAAAGTGCTATATAGATAAAATAAGATTTCAGCAGTTACTCTTCATATTCTAGACGAATGGCCTGTCGTGACGAACAAATAGCTTTCAGTAGCTTTTAATTCAGATAAGATTTCAGTCGGCATTTTGATACAGTATATCTTGAACAAACTCGATGGATTGGTGTGAACCTAAAAAGAAACTGAAGCATTCTGTCTTTCTCATTATAATTCAGTCCCACACACTTGCCTGTGGTTTGGACTGCTTTCACACAAATGTCTTGGACTGCATCCACACACACACATGACATGATGTTGTGGATTAGTGCCCACTGCTTCACATTACTGGGAAGAGGCTTTGCCTACAATAGCCATCAGGCCTCCCTGAAGCTGCTTAGACCTACTTTCCATACAGTAACACAGCACCATAGATGCTCTACTAACACGCTATCTCGCTGAGCAGTTCAAATTCAATGTATGTTTAAACCATGTTTAATCCATGCATGCGTAAAGATCATAAATAAAGGATAAAAAACACAAATCCATTAAGTATCTGCTACTAATTTTAGCCATAAATATTCCATTCTTATATGAATGTCATAAGCCAGATTTAAACTTGTTAGCAAAACTAAGTTGACATTTTCAACCAGTTTTATGAATTACTGACCTAATGAACAGCATGCCACACTGACCAATGTCCAGGTCACTGTATCTCGAGAAGTTATGAACTATAAATAACAATGCTAACATTTTCCAGTAGCTCAGCTGTTTTCAAAATAGTGCAGCTTTTTCTGCAATGTCTACTTTTGAAACATGTAGCGGTGTAACATGACAAATCACTGTTTTTAATGTCAAATTATATTGTGCACACAGCTTTACGGCCGAGCAAACTGAGGCATTAATCTAATGTGCTCTCCTGAACTGTATTCTCTCTCAAATGTAGCAGTGTTGGGAAATCATTTTACTGAATTAAACTTGAAAAGTATTTTTTTTTTTTTTTAAATACTAGAATTAAATATTTCTCTATAAAAAGAGGCAGTGATTTCTGCAAAAACACATGAATCAGTGAAACGTTTGTTTTGAACTGGTTTATTCCCATGAAATATCCAAACAAACCAAATTTAAAAAGAAATAAATCACTGATGTTTGCCTCTATGCAGCAGTGTTTTCATTTATTGAAATAAAGCAGAAATAAAATTTAAAAAAAATATATATATAAAATTATAAATGTTGCCTTGACAACTAACTGAAATAAAAGTGAAATAAAAGTAAATTAAAGCTACATAGAATTATATATATGACAAAAGCACATTACAAAATTATTAGAAAAAAAGAAAATTAAAATGAAAATTAAATTAAAAATATTAATACATACTATAATGCATAAATACAAGCATATGTACTTTATACATACTATAAAGTACATAAATAATACTAAAATAATTATGCTGTGTAAAAGTCACTGCATTTTTTGTTTTAGAAATATTTAGCAATATTGTAGTTATATTGTAACTATATTCTATTTTTTTTTTTTGTGTAATGCTGTCAACCCAATCAAAATTCATTTATTTACTTATTCAGAAACGTCTGAGCTCTGATTAAATGATATAAATGGATATTTATTAGGGCTGTCCACAGTGAAGCGTTAACACGTGTTTAATTCAAAAATCCTTAATGTGTTATAATAATTTAACGCAAATAAATTACTGAAGCACATTAACGCAATTTATGTCACGCAGTTAGATGATCTTGGGAGTCGGGAGTTTTTCACACTGAGCATCTTCAATGGCACAAGTAACTCTGGTAGGTGGAGATTTCTGTTCTAACCCTTTAATAAGCTGATTTCGCTTCTCTGTTTGCGATCAGATAAGCCACTAAACTCTGCGAAAGTTTTCAGTCCATTGATTAGTAAGCTAATTAAGTCAAACAATCACTCCAAAACAGTGCTAAGGTCAAGAAAACCAGGTTGATTACATCATCAAATCTTGCGTTTTCAGTGAGTTATTCATTCCAGTGTGTGTTCAGCTTTAAAACATGAGCTCGGTCATATTCAGTGATTGTTTCTGAAGAGTGTGAGCCCTCATGCATTGCGCTGTGTGAAATACAGACTGAACAGAAGACTGCTGTAGAACCAGATGATACAAAAACTGTGTTTCTTGACTGGATAAAGCAAACCAGCGTCTCGCTAGTAAAGTTGTGATGGATGAGGATTGCAATCAAGGTAAAGATGATTGCGGTGACGTACAGGAGTCGTACAGTAAAGCGTCCGAGTCCGTTATATTGATGCACAAAACAAACCATGTATGTGTGATGTCGTTGATGCACTGATCGCACATTGTGTTTATGCACAGACACATTTCAGTAGGCTACATTCACGTTGTTTCCACACATTCAGGATAATGTTTGGATTTATCATGTGTATGTTGCCGTATTTAGTAATTCTGAAAGGATCCGTGTACTGTAGTAGGTATACGCAGCCACTTCAAGGGGGTTGGTTTAGTTTTTTTTTTTTTGGCACCTCCATGTGGTTCTGTCCGGTATCGCTCTAAGCTCTTTGTTGTTTCACTGTACACATACTGTACACTGTGAATTCTGAAACTTTATTTTCCTGTAATGTTTTTTTGTTTGTTTGTTTCATATATGCTTTGGTGTGCATAAATTTATGAACTATATGGATGCCTTATATCAGTGTCCTTTTGGAGTCTCCAAGTGTCCCTGTTAGGAAAAACACCTAAATTTACCTTGAAAAAAGCTTGCAGAAATACAGTTTTGTGTGAATCAACCTTCAATTTGATAGTTCGTTTGCTGGATATAGCAAATTATGACAAATATATATATATATATATATATATATATATATATATATATATATATATATATATATATATATATATATATATATATATATATATACATACACAGTGGGTACGGAAAGTATTCAGACCCCCTTAAATTTTTCACTCTGTTATATTGCAGCCATTTGGTAAATCATTTAAGTTCATTTTTATTCCTCATTAATGTACACACAGCACCCCATATTGACAGAAAAACACAGAATTGTTGACATTTTTGCAGATTTATTAAAACAGAAAAACTGAAATATCACATGGTCCTAAGTATTCAGACCCTTTGCTGTGACACTCATATATTTAACTCAGGTGCTGTCCATTTCTTCTGATCATCCTTGAGATGGTTCTACACCTTCATTTGAGTCCAGCTGTGTTTGATTATACTGATTGGACTTGATTAGGAAAGCCACACACCTGTCTATATAAGACCTTACAGCTCACAGTGCATGTCAGAGCAAATGAGAATCATGAGGTCAAAGGAACTGCCTGAAGAGCTCAGAGACAGAATTGTGGCAAGGCACAGATCTGGCCAAGGTTACAAAAAAATTTCTGCTGCACTTAAGGTTCCTAAGAGCACAGTGGCCTCCATAATCCTTAAATGGAAGACGTTTGGGATGACCAGAACCCTTCCTAGAGCTGGCCGTCCAGCCAAACTGAGCAATCGGGAGAGAAGAGCCTTGGTGAGAGAGGTAAAGAAGAACCCAAAGATCACTGTGGCTGAGCTCCAGAGATGCAGTCGGGAGATGGGAGAAAGTTGTAGAAAGTCAACCATCACTGCAGCCCTCCACCAGTCGGGGCTTTATGGCAGAGTGGCCCGACGGAAGCCTCTCCTCAGTGCAAGACACATGAAAGCCCGCATGGAGTTTGCTAAAAAACACACAACAACTCCGTGACTGTTCTTGAATGGCCCAGCCAGAGCCCTGACTTAAACCCAATTGAGCATCTCTGGAGAGACCTAAAAATGGCTGTCCACCAACGTTTACCATCCAACCTGACAGAACTGGAGAGGATCTGCAAGGAGGAATGGCAGAGGATCCCCAAATCCAGGTGTGAAAAACTTGTTGCATCTTTCCCAAAAAGACTCATGGCTGTATTAGATCAAACGGGTGCTTCTACTAAATACTGAGCAAAGGGTCTGAATACTTAGGACCATGTGATATTTCAGTTTTTCTTTTTTAATAAATCTGCAAAAATGTCAACAATTCTGTGTTTTTCTGTCAATATGGGGTGCTGTGTGTACATTAATGAGGAAAAAAAAATGAATGTAAATGATTTTAGCAAATGGCTGCAATATAACAAAGAGTGAAAAATTTAAGGGGGTCTGAATACTTTCCGCACCCACTGTATATATCCCATTGTATTCATTATATAATTATAGAATTAGATAATTAACCTGCTTCACTATAGTTAGCTACGTTTATTTGTAGTTTGTAGTGTAGCTAACTACTTCCTTGACACTGTGTGTGTGTGTGTGTGTGTGTGTGTGTGTGTGTGTGTGTGTGTGTGTGTGTGTGTGTGTGTGTGTGTGTGTGTGTGTGTGTGTGTGTGTGTACCTCTCTGTGTGGCAATGATGGTGAGATTATGCCACTGCTCGTGCTCTCGGTCCAGCTCTGTCACTGTAGTGATGAGCCCAGTGTCTGGAGTGATCCGGAACAGAGCTTCTGGGTCAGACTGAGGATCGATGGAGAACCTGAGGGAGATAGAAGACATAAAAAAAGTCAAATGGAGAAGGAGAGATGTGTGGCATACACATGAGGTAGGCAGATGCATAAAGCCCTGGTTAATCAGACAATCTGTCATTCAGGAGCTGTTTTAGGCCCAGCGGCAGGAAACAAAAGAGCCATAATTGGCAACGTAAGAATCCTCAGATCCCTAACTAGGCACTGTTGAAGTAACTGCTGCTCAGATCATTGGGCTTTTCTATGTAGAAGAAAGCAAACATGCCCTGTAACATGAATACCTAGATTTCTGTGATAACTTTATGATGTGTTTTAACATAGAACACTGAACAGCATACAACCATAATTAATTAATGACATAATGGTTCAGTGGTTCTGTTCCAAACCCTAATGAGCTGCCGTTAGGTATTCCAGGCATGTTCCTGATGTGATGGCTGTTCCAAACAAAAGGCAGCAAAATTATGATGCCTTTTTAGATTCCTCATTAGTGCCAAATTTTAAGGCAGTATGTATCTTTTGTGGGAAATACACTGCAATAAGCGAAAAAATTTCATCCAAGATGGTGCATAGAGCCATTTTACTCAGAACTTAAAGTATTGTTAAATACTTTCACCTGCACATTCAGTGTATTGATCGAATGTACTGTAGCTTGTACACCAGTGGTTCACAACTAGGGGGCCTGGGCCAATTAAAATGTGCTAAAATGACTGAATGACTTATTTTAAAGGGTTAGTTCACCCAAAAATGAATTAATTACTCACCCTCATGTCGTTCCACACCCATAAGACCTTCGTTCATCTTCAAAACACAAATTAAGATATTTTTTGATGAAATCCGAGATCTTACTGTCCCTCCATTGACAGCAATATAATCAACACTTTCAAGGTCCAGAAAGTTACTAAAGACATCGCTACAACAGTTGACATGACTGCAGTGATTCAACCTTAATTTTATGCAGCGATGAGAATACCTTTTGCGCGCAAAATCAAAACAAAACGAATGACTTTATTCAACAAATTTGTCTCTTCCCAGAAAAAGTATTCTCGTCACGTCATAAAATTAATGTTGAACCACTGTGGTCACATGGACTATTTTAAAGATGTTTTTACTACTTTTCTGGACCTTGAATGTGGTAATTAAATTGGTCTATGGAGGAGTCGGAGCGCTCTTGGATTTCATCAAAAATATCTTAATTTGTGTTGCAAATATGAAAGAAGGTCTTACGGGTGTGGAACAACATGAGGGTGAGTGACATAAATGACAGAATTTCCATTTTAAGGTGAACTAATTCTTTAATTAAGTCCTTTTTTTCATCTCTGAAGAACCAGTTTTCCACAGTCTAAATATATGAGGTGACTTCATTTAAAAAGTGTGAACTGTATACTTGGAAAAGTCATGTAAATAAAGAAAATCTTAAAACTCTGTGGGCAATTTTATAATGAATATACTTCTTTTTTTTTTAATTATGCCAAAATCTAAAATATTTCAGGAAGAAATGGTGAGTAAAAATATTTTTAAAAATCCTTAAAATCTAGAAAATGATGAACAATTGGTAAAGACATGGGGCCTTTGAATCATTTTGTGGACAACAGGGGATCTTGTAGTCAAAAATGTTGAGAACCACAGCTGTTCACTGAAAATAATTTGGTGTAGAAACAATTTTCTCTCAGAAATTGCTCGTAAATTACACAAATAATTACAAGGAAACGGCAAATAACACACTGAATTAAACGTGAAATTTTGAAAACTGAAATAGTATTTCTTGTCAAATGTACTCCAATAATAAATAAACAACTGTTTAAAGCGTACCTGATGTTGTTTGTGAGCCCTGTATCTGGGTCCACGGCACTGATCCGCCCCACTGTGCACGCCGGTGGGCAGTTCTCAGACACATCCATTCGGTACCGTGCCCGTGAGAAGCGAGGGGGCTCGTCTGCATCCAGCACAGCCACTCTGATCGAGGCGCGGTCTTTGAAAGGCCCACGCCGCAGGAATCGAGGGTCAACGATGGGATTCAGAACCTCCACTGAGAAAGAGTAGGAGCTACGGCTCTCGTAGTCCACCGCCTGGAGATCAAGCAAAAACATCAATATGAACATAAACCTAATGACAAGACTGCATTGCTCATACTGCCCACGTGAGTGCCACAGCTCAACATAGCACACTCTGACTAATCATTGATGGATTATTAAACGGGTCTATTGGGCATCTGCTCGAACCAGTAGAGGGCCCTGGTGAACTGCAGAAACAGCAGTGTTGTTATTGTTAAACAAAACTACTAAAATTTAAATAAAATAGAAATATTAGATGAAAAACTAAGAAACAGAGAAAGTTATAAATTAGAAATGCTGATGTACTTAAATTGTTAAAAATGAAATAAAAAAGCTAAATACAAATATAAAAAAAAAACAAAGGCAAAAACTGTAACATAATTACAAAAACATAAATAAAACCTGAAAAAAATGGCTATGGCTAACAATAATTATTATATAATATTAATCAATATAATAATGTATAAACTATATTATATATATACATATATACTCATTAATAATAAATAATGTTTATTAACAATAATTGGCACAAATAAAATTCATATTTTATGCCAATAACAGAGCAATTTCAAACAATAAACAAACAAAATGTGTATGAATACACAGAAATAATTGTCACAATAAATATAATTGATTCATATATTATTTTCAATAGTTTATCAATAATGCTGTTCAGTATGAGGGAAAAATAAATGGATACTGTAAGCCAGAAAGTTTAAATTATTATATTTATATTTGCTTATTCAAACTTAACAAAATGAAAGTTAAAACCACAATCAACATAATCTCTGTGTAGGACAATATAAAAGAAAATCAATTCACTTTCTTAAAGGGTTAATTCAACCAAAAATGTCCATGAAACTACCACTTTGACACTTCAAAAAGTTCATAAAGAAATCGTAAAACTAATCCATATGAATTGAGCGGTTTAGTCCAAATTTTCGCTTTTTATTATAGGCTTAGGCTTTTATGTGTGAATAAAAGCTAAATTCAATATGTTCGTCATATAAAGTGATCATATAAACCACTCAATTCATATGGATTAGTTTCACAATCTCTTTATGAACTTTTTGAAGTGGAACTAACCCTATAAATGGCAATAAAATATGTGAGAACTGAACTTAAATGACATAACTGTGAGTGAAGAAAGAGAGAAACCCATCTGCTACGATAATACCTACTCAAATTGATATGCATTTGATGATGTTGTAGCTTGTGTTCATAATGTGTTTCTACGAGAGCAACTGCATGACCTGAAAAGGCTATTAAACGACAGTTTCTGATAGTAAATAATAAACAAGCCAGTTCACTGGGTGAGCCTAAAAAATACAATGCTGTTGAAAATGTGTTGGCGGTGGATCTTTGACATCCAATTTAAACTTGGAATGAGCAGTAAATAAAAGTAGATCGCTCTGACTATAATCAATGAAGCTGTCTACACCTCAAGATAAGTGTTGTTGAGTTGCTTCCTACAATAATGCATGAGCAGGGCATGTCAACGTCATACTCCTCCTCTACCCACAGTGACTTTGCTTTTGAACTCAAGCCACTGTGGTATTTCATGAACTGTGCCATTTGACAGACTTTAATTACTGGGTTTATCATCACAGTCTCTTGAATTTCAATCATGCTCTTTGATGAGGTTGACTATGCTAATGCAGCAGCAAGATCCAGCATTTATTGTATTGTGACGAGTCATGGGATCTGAATCTGGATCTCGCATTGGGAGGGTTGTGTGGGAAGCTGGCACACCAGGAATGGGTAATGGGCTGGTTTTGGCAAGAGTAGCTGGACAGGGGCTGAAGGGAGTCAGACATGACTGGCTCATTATGACAGTCACTTTTGTCATAAATGTTTTACATTCATCTGCTCCTCGCTATATACTACTACTACTACTACACACATGTTCATACACACTTTCCCACTCTCTAATGCAAGACAAAGTTGAGGTTGGAAGAAGTCATTGGGGTACACAATGTGTTTGGCCTCGGTTTCCTCTGACAGACTGAAGGACAGAATGAAAAGAGCTGAATTAAATTGAGCTGACTGAAGGGCATCGGGTCACTATGGACACTACAAATCTCTGCCTCTTTCCTTCTCACCAGAGCTGGACTCTTGATCTTGAGGACTTTCATAAACATGGTCTGGGACTCATTACTTGGTATCTTGGCCTGGGTCCCAAAACTACAGCAAATGGTTTTGGTTTATGGCCAAGAGACCTCAAGAAGTCATTCATAGAGGTGATAATTACCTCAACTCAAGATTACTGAAGTGAACAAAGAATTGGCATCACTCTAAGAAATGCTGGGTTATTTTTTTTAACCCCAAAAAAGCCTGCTGGGTCATTTTATTAGGTTATTTTTTTAATATTTTTACCCAGCTGCTGGGTCATTTTTACTTTCAATACAAATGATGAACCCCCTCACATCCCTACCCAGCAATTTTGGGTAGTCTGTGCTAAACCGGTTAAAACTGGATTTGTCAACAATCGTTTTGTGTTCTGTTCTGAGAGAAAACATCCTGAGGGGAAATTCCTGAATGAAATTAAGGTTTGTATTACATTATAGTCCTATCAAATTATTACTGTACAAAGAGGAAAACGTCTGTAGTCTCACATTTTGCCTTTTTGTTTACATGTATGCCGCAGCTAACATCTGCTTGGACTGGTTTGATGTCTTGGGGGAAATCGCGTTCTGGGGGAGGAGAAATGGGAACGCGGGGGCACCGCGATGCGACCGCAAAGGGCACTTTCACTTTCGTGATCAAAGGGGCAGGGGCATATGAAATAACAATCTTTTTAAATGGAAAAAGTTTACAAAAATATATATATAAAGAATAAAAAATAAGTCTTTGTTGAGTATCATATTTGAAACATGAGGCTTTTGTGGCTCATATAGTATGATATAGGAGAATATGAAGCTCACACTCGAGGAGGGAAAAAAAATAAACTGAGCAAAAATATGCAATTTTGGTGAAGTTGTTGATATTTATTTGGCCAAAAAGAAATCTGATTGCTTGCAATGTAGATCAATGAGATTTCACTTTATACTGTATCTCCCAATAACACATCTTAGTAAGATGACATTTAAATGCACACTATCAAAGCTCTGTAGTTGGAAGCCGTGATAATACAATGATAATTGAGAGATGTACAAATAAACATTCATAAAAAGCCTGATGTATCATAGTTGACACTCACATTTTAACAAAAAATGATGTACTGATAATCAAGTAAACCTAAGTTGCTATATAAAAATTATTCATACATTTACTTGGAATATGTGCATGAATAAAGAAGTTATTGAAGAAATTAATTCATACTTATATATTTTTTTTCAATAACTTACATTTGTTGATTCATATAGTGATAACGATGTATTGTAAAATCATGCAATTGTGAAAATGTGTAATGTGACATATTTTCATTTCCAATCATATGACATTTGTATTCATATTCCATGGTATTTTTTGTAAGATTAAATTATGAGAATTATGTGAATATTTGTGGTATGCTTTTTTAAAGCTTTGCATAGATTATACAGATCCTACAGGTACAGTTATAATGTTTATGTATTATTGTATATATTTACGTATATGGTGGTATAATCAGTGTCTATTATAATGACTATGGCAATAACCTGACATTTTTAGAATTATACTAAAAGGAATTTACTTCTAAAAAAAAAATTCAGATGGCAAAAGACGTAGTAGATTATGTGCAACAGGATTTTCAGCAAAGTTTTGATCATGTTGATAATTTAGAGGTCTTAAAAATCAAATACGATACAGTAGAATTTATAGGATTAATAATTAATACGCGTATAGATATTAATCTCTCACTTTTCTGCTAAAACAGCTTCTGCGAAGGCTTTTCACTAGATGTACCATGGCTGCAGAGGTTTGCTCCCATTGTCAGTAAGGTCATAGGCTGATGTTGAGCTATGAGGTCTGGCGTGTTTCAATTCATCTCAAAGGTGTTCAGCTGGGTTCAGATCTGGCCTTTGTGCAAGTCAGTCAGCTTCATCCAAACCAGACACAGAAAATCCTTCTTTATACACTGTGCACAGTGACATTGTCATTGTGTGGCTTTGTGGCCCTCCCCAAACTTTTACAACAAAGTTGGAAGCACACAACTGTCTGAAATATCATGTTGCCATAGCATTAACCCTTGTGCCATGTTGAAAACCCTGTAACACCTCGTGTGTTCCCGGTCAAAAATGACCAGCCTTTTAAAAATTGCTTGTAAATCATTCGTTATGCTATATTATCAACAAACATTGGATTCAATCTTTCTGTCAACTTGTTTTCTTTCCATTAGCACAGGTTAGCACCTTTTTGAGTGAAAAAAAGTGAAAAATATGAGTGAAAAATATGTCAATATTCAACAAAATATGGAAATAGAAATTACACTGTTTATCACACTATGAATCTATGATCTTCATAACTATAAATCTATAACCTAGCATGAAGAAAGATTTATAAGCTATTCTATAGCAAAAAGAGAGATTTATAAGCTATTTTATAGCAAAAAGAGAGATTTATAAGCTATTCTATAGCATAAAGAGAGATTTATAGGCTATTTTATAACAGAAAGAGAGATTTATAAGCAATTTTAAAGCATAAAAAGAGATTTATAAGCTATTTTATAGCATAAAGAGAGATTTATAAGCTATTTTATAGCAAAAAGAGAGATTTATAAGCTATTCTATAGCATAAAGAGAGATTTATAAGCTATATAGCAAAAAGAGAGATTTATAAGCTATTTTATAGCATAAAGAGAGATTTATAAGCTATTTTATAGCATAAAGAGAGATTTATAAGCAATTTATAGCATAAAGAGAGATTTATAAGCTAAAGCATAAAAAGAGATTTATAAGCAATTCTATAGCAATAAAGAGAGATTTATAAGCAATTCTATAGCATAAAGAGAGATTTATAAGCTATTTTATAACAGAAAGAGATTTAAGCTATTTTATAGCATAAAAAGAGATTTATAAGCTATTCTATAGCATAAAGAGAGATTTATAAGCTATTTTATAACAGAAAGAGATTTAAGCTATTTTATAGCATAAAGAGAGATTTATAAGCAATTCTATAACAAAAAGAGAGATTTATAAGCTATTTTATAACAGAAAGAGATTTAAGCTATTTTCTAGCATAAAAGAGAGATTTATAAGCTATTTTATAACAGAAAGAGAGATTTTATAAGCTATTTTATAGCATAAAGAGAGATTTATAAGCAATTCTATAAGCAAAAAGAGAGATTTATAAGCTATTCTTATAGCAATAAAGAGAGATTTATAAGCTATTTTATAACAGAAAGAGAGATTTATAAGCAATTTTAAAGCATAAAAGAGAGATTTATAAGCTATTTTATAGCATAAAGAGAGATTTATAAGCTATTTTATAGCATAAAGAGAGATTTATAAGCAATTCTATAGCAAAAAGAGAGATTTATAAGCTATTCTATAGCATAAAGAGAGATTTATAAGCTATTTTATAACAGAAAGAGAGATTTATAAGCTATTCTATAGCATAAAGAGAGATTTATAAGCTATTTTATAACAGAAAGAGAGATTTAAGCTATTTTATAGCATAAAAAGAGATTTATAAGCTATTCTATAGCATAAAGAGAGATTTATAAGCAATTCTATAGCATAAAGAGAGATTTATAAGCTATTTTATAACAGAAAGAGATTTAAGCTATTTTATAGCATAAAAAGAGATTTATAAGCTATTCTATAGCAAAAGAGAGATTTAAAGCAATTCTATAGCAAAAAAGATTTATAAGCTATTTTATAACAGAAAGAGATTTAAGCTATTTTATAGCATAAAGAGAGATTTATAAGCAATTCTATAACAAAAAGAGAGATTTATAAGCTATTTTATAACAGAAAGAGATTTAAGCTATTTTCTAGCATAAAAAGAGATTTATAAGCTATTTTATAACAGAAAGAGAGATTTTTAAGCTATTTTATAGCATAAAGAGAGATTTATAAGCAATTCTATAACAAAAAAGAGATTTATAAGCTATTCTATAGCATAAAGAGAGATTTATAAGCTATTTTATAACAGAAAGAGAGATTTATAAGCAATTTTAAAGCATAAAAAGAGATTTATAAGCTATTTTATAGCATAAAGAGAGATTTATAAGCTATTTTATAGCATAAAGAGAGATTTATAAGCAATTCTATAGCAAAAAGAGAGATTTATAAGCTATTCTATAGCATAAAGAGAGATTTATAAGCTATTTTATAGCATAAAGAGAGATTTATAAGCAATTCTATAGCAAAAAGAGAGATTTATAAGCTATTCTATAGCATAAAGAGAGATTTATAAGCTATTTTATAACAGAAAGAGAGATTTATAAGCTATTTTATAGCATAAAGAGAGATTTATAAGCAATTCTATAACAAAAAGAGAGATTTATAAGCTATTCTATAACATAAAGAGAGATTTATAAGCTATTTTATAACAGAAAGAGAGATTTATAAGCAATTTTAAAGCATAAAAAGAGATTTATAAGCTATTTTATAGCATAAAGAGAGATTTATAAGCTATTTTATAGCAAAAAGAGAGATTTTATAGTTACAGTTTACAGGTTTTTTTTTAACATTGATAATAAGAAATGTTTCTTGTGGAGCAAATCAGCATATCAGAATGATTTTTGAAGGATCATGTGACATAAATTCAGCTTTGATCTCAAGAATAAATTACATTTTAGCATATATTAAAACAGAAAACAGTTATTTTAAATCAGATAAATTCAGCCTTGGCGAGCATAACAAGACTTCTTTCAAAAACGTCTTTAGTGTGCAGTATACGCTCACATACACCATTACACACGCTGCTATGAATCTATAATCTGAAACAAGAAAGAAAGATTCAAAATTACTCAGGGGACAGTTGAAGGACACCGGTATTGAAATATAAACACAACAGGGACATGAAAAGAACAGAAATGAAAGTGAGAAAGAGACCAAAAAAAAAAGGGACAGAGAGTCAAGCCAAGAGAGAGGAGGAAGGATAAATGGAGAGAAAAGGTTCCTAACAGGATCCCATTAGAGGCCGAGAGAGACAATCTGTCTGAGGAGGAGAGACGTCACTTACACTGTGAGCACACACTCATCACCCCATCCCTTCCTCTCTCACATACTCAATCACTCTCTCTCCCTCCCTCCTTCTCTCTTTCCTCTCCCATCACTCGCTCTACGCCCCTCCCAGTCTGATACTGACATCTAGAATACACACCAGTCTCTCACTCACGCCTGTTTATAATAAACCTTCTGAAAAGACTGGACTGAAGTGAATTCACAGGCTGGTTTATGCTGCTTTTAGGCTTAAGTTTAGTTCAGGCTGGAATCTCCTCCTCTCTCTCTTGTTCCACTTTCCAGTTTTTCTTTTCAATGGCTCTCCAATGGAATAGCAATTATGAGAAATTAATTAGGCTCTCTATATGGTCCAATATTCAGCTATACTACATTACACTATATTCATAAATGCCATATGGCAGATCATATAACTTTTCATGCATTTGATCTTTGGAGAGATCTGAAATGAGAAACGCTTTTGAAAAAGGTCTTTTATGCTCAGGCTGCATTTGTCTGATACAAAATGCATTAAAAACAGTAAAAATGTCAAATACTATAACAATTTAAAAATGACTCATTTAATATATTTTAAAATGTGATTTATTCCTCCTGATGGCAAAGCTGAATTTTCAGTATCATATAGTCTTCAGTGTCACATGATCCTTCAGAAATCATTCTAATATGTTGATTAGTGAATATCTATGCTACATGCAAAAGGACAGTTTAAATCCCTACATTAAAAATGAAAATAATAAAGTTAATAAAGGAAAAACAAAAACTCAGTGTTAACAGATAAGAGGAACACACACATTCACTCTGAACATAGTAACTTGTTACTATCATTTCTTTATCCTGTAAATGTAAGAAACGTTTAATATGTAGGCTATATTCAATGACAAGCGGTTATCCCATTACAGTTACCACTCTCATAAAATACTTGAATTACATGTTGACTTTTAAACCTAAATTTGACATCCAACAACAGATATTTCAGCAGAATAAATAGAGTACCTCAGGGATGACGTGTTTTTGTAGGCAAAACCCGGAAGCGAGTTAGCATTTTAGGACTTCCGGTTCTATTGCCCCGAAGTCAATGGGTTTTTCGAATGTGTTTTTGCTAAATCTCCTAATAAGGTCTGTGGTTAACAAAGCCTCTAAATATTTTCACGTTTTGATCTATGACATAAATCACACCAGTTATAACCCGCTTGAGATTTTTTGAACCTGTCTTAAAAACGGCGAACAAATTGCTAAAAGGGACTACTTCCTTTGGCGGGACTTTAGACGTCATCATGACAAACAGGACATTTGGATAAGTATTCAGTCCCGGCGCCATGGGCGGGCATTGGGGGGCCTGGCCCGCCCTGTGAGTCACTAGTGCCCGCCCTGGACGAGTCGACAACTCCACGTCCCACCAACCACCAGTCCTTGCTTTTTTTTATCAATAGGCTACTGTCATCAAAAGTTATCGTTTTGTATCATAACTACTGGATAAAAATGTGTTTGATCTGATTTAAAAAAAATAAAATAAAATAAACGGATTTGATTGGTTTGTAAATATTGAGCGCGGAAATGTTTGGTTGTGTGCTAAGCATAGTGCTGCCGCAATGTTAGCGGTCATTTTTTAAACAACTGCTGAACTATCTCATGTGACAGTGACAGAGGATATACGGCGTTTCTTTAATCAAAGACCACCAAAGTTGGCAGGAGAGATCAGCGAGGTAATGCTAGGCGAAAGCCCGAGTGTTGCTGTGAGACTGACGCGCTTCTGCTGTGATATTTGTCTGAACTATTTTCGCTGCTAAAACAGAACAAAACAGTCAATATTGCGTCTAAAATGTAAGTAAATTCATATTAATTACTTGTTTATAGAACTGCCATATGAAATCAGTGTCACATTTTCAGTCGTGATGGTATTATTCGGCACTCTTGGTCGTGTGATGTTGCTTAACTGTATCATATGTCATAAATATAAAAACTCCACATTTTGAATGTTTACTGCAGTATTCAGCCGCGGCTCGTCTGGGTGGGGCATAGCCCAACAAAATATTCATCCAAAAATAGACTGAAATAATAATATATTGTAAATGTGTCCAGCATTCTGCAACAAATATTTTTCAGATTTTCTAGTCGTAAAGTGAGCAGGGTAGCCTATATTAAAATATAGCGCAAGGATTCGACAGGCATGAATCATGATAAGCGGGGCAGCCTGTCTCAGAGCCCTCCCAGCTCTACAGCGCCCCACAAATTTCCAATGTAAACCTGTGGTGAAAAATGGAACTGCAGCACCCATTTGAGCAGCCATATGAGCAGATTTCTGGCTGCCCCGCTTACTTCCACGTGCCGTTATGTCACGTAAACCTCGCTCCAGGTCAAGACAACATCAGTCCGTTTCACATATGTGTCTGTATCAGGTCAGTAACTAGTTGGCATGTCTGTTCTTCCTATGTGGAGTAGCATATTAAATAAATGAGAGGATAAACCCTTTAGTTCATGGGAATAGCTTCTACATACAGTAGTTCTGTTGTGTTTGTTTTATGTTTTTCTGAGAATAGACATGACTTTTTTCTTCGCTGGAATTCCTACATACCTTGTAACATCCTAAAACAACATTCGGACGCAATAAATACTACATTAAGGCAATTCAGTGTCCTAAAGTCTGTCAAACATAATTAGAGCGCCAACCTCAGGATGAATAACGCAAGGACATTAGAATTCTGCCAAAAGTGTGTCTGATGTGTGGATATAATGTGATAATATATGCGAATGCGATTAGGATATTTGTTATTGGCGTTTATTATAAACTAGCGCTAAGACCCAGAATCTGCCCTACCTAAATTAATGGCCAGGAGCCGCTTCTGGCAGTGTGTTAACTGAGTTTCTTTGTTTCTGCTGCGCTCAACAGTGCAACATTTTGTTAGCGTCAGTACATTACATCAGCCTATATATTATTATGCACTATCGATAATATCGATATTATTATGCACTAAGCCACTTAGACTAAATGAATGCAGAAGCATTATCGCATTTTGGTGATTCTCTAGTCATTTTTTGTTATTGCCGTTTTAATCAGGCCAGGCAAGTAAAATTCTCTTTCACTTGCCCCTTTAAAAAATCAACTTGTCCCGGGCAATGTTGAGCCCATGCGACGTGTGTTTAGTTCTTCCTCGTTTTTTTTTTTTTTTTTTTTTTTTTGTCCATTTAATTCATAATTAATGTTATTATGCAATAACGTTGATCTCATTTGTGCCCCCCTGAAAAAAATGTAATGCCCGTCCGTGAATTTGTGTCTGGCGCTGGGTCTGTAAGTATTCATACACAGCGCAGATCAATCAGCGAGCATGTTTTTAAATAAAGTTGTTTTTTTAAATAAAGTTTGAGGAAGCTTGGTGATGGTGACGTTGATCCACAACCATGGTGTGCTGTAGTCCGTTTATAGACTACTGTTTCTTATATCTGACGACTTTATTTAGGCTTCAAAATGTATAAATGTTGTGTTAACTTGTAAAGATTATCTTGATAGACAAAATGTGTAAGTGTCATAACCCTTTGTTAAACACAGAGCTTATTTTTTGCGATTTTCCTATGGGGAAAAAAATTAATAGGCTTTCGATCGCTAACTTCTGAGTTGGCCTACAAAAACACGTCATCTCTGGATGAGCCTTCATGCAAAATAGAACTACTCGCGTGAATTTGTAACACATACAGGTAAGGATATAACCGTAAAATGAAAGATATCACATATTAAACAGCACACGCATCTGTCAAAGCGCCTGACAGGGCAAGCCATGTTAAACATTATGCTAATGCATTAGCTTGAAGCTTAAAATAAAGCATTGTTATGTTTTGGGCAGTTTGGATCACGTACCTTTGCCGCAGCAGCTCACTCTGTTTCTTCCACTAATTTTAGATGCATTTTGTTCATAAAAATGTGTTATTCAGTGCTGTAATTTGACACGACTGGCGGGAGTTCTCAGTGTACGATGGGCAGACGTGATTATTCGTTGTCAACAATTTTCATTATCAATTAATTGTTGCAGCCCTAGATCAATTTAAAGGGTTAGTTCACCTAAAAATGAAATTTCTGTCATGAATTACTCACCCTTCATTCATCTTCAGAACACAAATTAAGATATTTTTGATGAAATCCGAGAGGTATATGACTCGTCCATATAATCAACACTTTCAAGGTCCAGAAAGGTACTAAAGACATCGTTAAAACAGTCGACGTGACTGCAGTGGTTCAACCTTAATGTTATGAAGCGACCAGAATACTTTTTGTGCGCAAAAACAAAACAAAAATAACTTGTTAAGGTTGAACCATTGTAGTCACGTCGACTTACCTTTCTGGACCTTGAAAGTGGTGATTATATTGCTGTCTATATGGACGAGTCATATACCTCACGGATTTCATCAACAATATCTTAATTTGTGTTCCAAAGATGAACAGAAGTCTTACAGATGTGGAACGACATGAGAAATTAATGACAGAAGTTTCATTTTTGGGTGAACTAACCCATTAATGCATCCTTTCTGAGTAAAAGAAAAAAAAAAAAAATCTTACTGACCACAAACTTTTAAATGGTAATGTATGCACTGGCGTATATAGGAACAATATATTATGACAAAGTAAACCTGAGAGGAAATAGAATAAAATTAATTTAATATTTAAACCATCAGTGCATCACATCAAGAAATATTTCACGAGGGATAATGATAATAATAAATATTATTTAAAATGCACCTCTCATAACCAAAAAAACATCAACAACAACAATAATACATTTTATTCATAATGCACCTTTCTCATACAACACAACGTAATTAATTATATATAAATAAATAAAACAAAATAGTAAATGAAATCACCAATAGAAAAAATTCAGCCAATACTATTGATGAGAGGGTTAAATTGCTCAAAAACACTGTCTCCACACCATTTCACCCTCATACAAACAGTAATGACTGAAGTCCTATCTCATGGTGCAACCCCCCATATTGGCAGAACGCAACTGCACATACATATGTGTGTGTGTGTGTGTGTGGCTATTTCGATTCATTCTCTTTGTGAATTCCTGATTCCTCCCTGTTTCTCTTTCTGTGCCCCACACATGTCGTCTCTTTGCTTGAAATGCTTGACTTGTGTATGTGTCTGTGCGTACGTCAATGCATTCAAAGGTGTCAGGCAGTCTTGAATAAGGTTGTCTCCCTGACACCTGATCCACAGCTGCTCTCTCCCTTGTGTTTTAAAACGACTCTGGGACGTTAAGCCCAGATTATCCTTTGAAGCAATTCACACACTACATTCTAACAACGTACTGCTTCCCTTCGCTCGCTCTCTCTCCTTCATTTCTTACATTCTTAAACCTTACAAGCCCACATCTCTGAGTCCAAGAACCAGGTTTTATTCAAAATTCCACCTTTGGAAAAAATTCCATCTCTCCGATTCTCTTCCTTCTCACTATAATTCCTTCTCCTTTTCCCACAGTCCGTCTTCGCACCCTGAATCACGATCTCTTTTTCTCTCTCTCTCAGAGAAGATTAACACAATCTCTTCTCTCGGAGAGAAAACAAACACAGATAATCTGGCCAGCACCACAGGTTGATGACCGTGGATTAGCTCCACGGTTAAAGAGAGAATATATGGGAATATACAGATTTACAGCATCCCCAGATGTTTCTTAATCAGACGACACTAACACCACCAAGGTCATGAGTTTGACTCTTAGGGAACATGCATCCAAATATAATATAACCTAAGTGATGCATGCACTGCATAAGTTGTCTAATTCATGAATGTAAATATAATGCAAGATTTGAACCTGCAATCTTATATTCTGCATCGCAAATAAACAGGAAATCCATGTCCACGGACCCATGTTTAATTCATAGCATCACAGCTTCTTATTCATTTGCAACTGCAAGAAAATGTCAATCACCCTGCTCAAATCCTCCTCAAATCATGTTGCACCACTAGGTGGCACTGTTGGAAAGCTGTATCAGCCTGTAGCGATACAGTTACAAAAAGGTGTTTAATATTACTTTAACATTAGTCACTTTAAGGACAGGTTGTACAACACTGCCACAAGAGATCACAGATGTGGATCTATTGCCGGCATATTAAATATTCAAATGTACACAGACCTCTTTCATTATAGCCCTGTGTAATGCTGCTCTCTCACATACACAGACACACACACAAACTCAAATGCATAAACACAGACTTCCAGCAATCTGCATACGCTTAATCAGAGCAGCATGCCACCCACCAGCCCACACAAACACACACGCGCCGTTCTGTCTGGATAATTATGCCTCTGAAAATTCACTTTGTGTTGATTAGTCTAAGAACAGTGAATAATGCTGCGTAATGCCAGCGTGAGGACAAAGTGTTAAACGAATAGTTCACACAAAGATTACAATTCTGTCATCATTTACTCACCCGCATGTCGTTCCAAGCTGACTTACTTTCTTCCGAAGAATGTGCCAGTTGGGCACTGCCAGTGTGATTTTGGTGAATGTGAACAGGGTCTGTTAAAGGGTTAGTTCAACCAAAAATAAAAATTTTGTCATTAATGACTCACTCTCATGTCGTTCCAAACCCGTAAGACCTCCGTTCATCTTCAGAACACAGTTTAAGATATTTTAGATTTAGTCCGAGAGCTTTCTGTCCCTCCATTGAAAATGTATGTACGGTATAAATCTAAAATATCTTTAACTGTGTTCTGAAGATGAACGGAGGTCTTACGGGTTTGGAACAACATGAGGGTGAGTCATTAATGACATCATTTTCATTTCTGGGTGAACTAACCCGTTAAGCTCCAAAATGACCAAAAAAAAAAAAAAAAAAAAACTTATTCCAACTCTTCTGAAGCCAGTTTCAGAAATAGAAACTGTAGTCATTAACAGAAATACCCCTTACAAAAATTAATCATGGTTTTATTATAGTAAAAGTGTAGTAACCATGTTTGTTTTTGGCAGATTGATTACCATTTGTATAGCCACAATTTTACTACAAACACCACGGTTAAACTATGGTTAGTGTAACAAAACCATGGTTAATTTGTGGTTACTATGGTTTAACTACAAAACATGGTTATTTTGTGATTACCATGGTTTAACTACAAAAACTGTTTGGTTTTTTGTTTGTTTTATTTGTAGCAAAACCATGGTTAGTGGTCATTAGAGTTTATGAGAAAAGTATGTCCAATTAAATAAACACAATACAGCTAAATATAAATTCAGAGAATAATATATACCATTATTATAAATTGGTGTAAAACTGCTCTGTTAAAGGAATTTCAATCAACAGTATGACTTTCTGAAAAGCTGTGAATTGTGAAAAGCGCTATACAAATATATTTGATTTGACTATATGATCCAAATCCGATCTTTTTAGTGAATCAGTTGATCCAGTTCACAAAACAGGCCTGAATTATTCGTTCATAAATTGGACCGATTCTCTAGTTCAGAGGTCTTCAACCCTGCTTCTGGACAACCACTGCCCTGCAAAGTTTATATCCAACCTGCTTCAGGTGTGTTTGAATAGGGTTGAAGCTAAACTCTGATGGACAGAGTATTCTCTAGCCATTGAGCATACATCAGTTGTACACTCGTTATTGTGGTGCATTGTGGGATTGAATGAGTGCACTCGATAATGTCCACTAAGGTTTCGGACAACACTAAAAATAGCTGTTCCCTCAAATTGTGCCCTGTTTATGGTTATAGGGGGGATTTCTGACACAGGGTGGGTATCCAGGAGCAGGGTTGAAGACCTCCGATCCAGTTCAGCTCACTAGTACAATTATCTGGACATTATCTGTGGTGAAACTCTCTGGAGTGGAAGATTGAAGAGTGCATAATTATTTAAATGTCAATCTACTTGTTACGCAAAGCTATCAGAAGACTTGGAATATAGCACACAAATGGTATGGGCTACTTTTATGATACTTTTATGCTGATTTGTGCCATTTTTAAAGCTTTAAATCTCCCATGCATTGTAATTGCTTGCAAAAGGATCGGCCGGTAAATTATTCAAAATTTCTCCTTTTGTGTTCCACGGAAGAAAAGTCAAATTGGGTTTGGAACGACTTAAAGGTGAATAAATGATAAAAGAGTTGTGAACTGAACCTTTAAATGCTCACTAAACTCATATTCAGAGACATATAGAGTGGACGCACCTCAAAACCGATACCTGCAGATTTACACTTTGTTCCTTTCCTTAATCCTCAGCTCAAGGCATTTTTTTTCCTCAAGGACAAAGAGTTTTTGTACTGTTTGAGAATCAATGAATTTCTAAAGCTGTGCTCCACCCGGTTTTTAAAGCGCAGAAATGGCCGCAGCACATAACTAACATCCCCCAGGGGAGAGAGAGGAAGCGAGGGAAACTCAGCAGAGAGAAATCCAGCACCGCCTGAACACCGTAGAGATGAAATGAGTGAGGAAGAGAGAGAGAGAGGTCGCAGTGCAGCTTTACATGGAAACAGTTTCTCCTCAGACAGGCAGGCATGACCTAGCTTACCAAAAAGGGCCCTGACTGACCCATTCACACACTCTGCCTTAGGCTTTGTCCTCTTTATCCGCACATCAAAGGTCTCTTCTCTTATCTGCAAGAGGCTTCTTTCTTCAGTACCTTTCATTTTTATAATGTGCTCCATTTTATGTCATCACATAGTTTGTATTTCTGGCCAATATTAACAGAGAGGGTGGAAAGGTCATGTGGAAATTTTGTGAAATAAAGAAAGGGTTTGTACTTGGCTCGGTCAAAACGATCAGCTTAGACCAGTTTATGCTTTTTATAAAGAATATGCATATCTTTCCAAATGCATATGACTTTCTTCCTTCTTTGTAACTTCTGAATGCAAATGAAGATATTTTGCAGATGTCCAAGCTGTTCTTTTCTATATGAATACATGATTGCAGACTTGGACTGTCCAGCTCCAAATAAGGACAAAAAGTACAATAAAAATGGTCCAGATGATATTTGACATCATTGAACGACCCCGGTGCTCTTTCATTTTTGTTTGAAAAGAGCAGCTTAGACATTCATCAAAATATCTTCCCATCTTTCATTGACAAACTAAAGTCAAACAGGTTTAAGGGGACCAACGTGAGGGTGAGTAAACGACGACAGAAGCTTAATTTTGTGTTGAACTACAGTATGCCTTTAAGCATTCAGCTGCATATGGTCATCTGTATTTTCAACGAATGCATTATATGAGTTTCTGTGCATGTACGTGTCCTGTATGTTTGTGTGCGTCTCCTCTAAGCTAAAAGCAACCACGCTCTAAGCTCTGTGGGTTCCTGAGAGGTCATGGCGGGCATTGTGATGACAGAAATTGCTCCTATTGGAAACACTTTCCTCCCCGGGGCGAGCTCTTCCTCTCTCTGCTCTGCTTTCTTTTCTTTTCGCTATCTCCCACTCTTCCTGTGTCTCAAAGAAATCTTTAACTTCAGTTTTTCTGATATGAAGCGAAATAAACAAGAGGCAGGCATGACGTTCGGCTGTTCTGAATGAGATAGGCAGGTGGCCAAACTAGAGCGGGTCCTGTAAACACAAACACAAACACAACAAATAATGTTCAGCAGGTTTTTTTTATTTTTGTTTAATGGGCCGGAAACCAAAGGGGAGCTTAGTGCTAATTTTACGCTTTGTTTATTCTAATTCTATTAGAGTGGTATCTTTCATGTTTTCTATTAGTTGCGCGTGGGTTCTCTGGCTAAATCCCTTTTAACCTCTTCAGTCTTTGTCTTTGGATACTCCCACCTGCATATCCTCACTCATTGTTCTCCGTCTTTGTCGTGTTCTTCATTTCCATCATTTTGTCCTACAGCGCAGCCAGGAGTCCTGGCCAGAATTCCGAGCCCTGATGGACAATGGACGCGTCTCTGTGTGGTTTTGACAGGAATATTAGAGAGAACCGAAACACGGGAGCAATTTTAGAAAATATGATTGGGCGAATGAAGCATCAGTGCAGTGGAGGATGAAGTAGGAATTCAAGGAGAGACATGGGAGGAGTTCATTTGTTTACCCATAATTCCCCCTTTTCATTTCCTCCTTGACTATGCATTAGAAGACTGAAGCGCTCCCTTTTTTGCTTTCTACTACTCTCTCACTGTCTTTCCCACTTTATTCCTCCAAGTTGGCTCTTTCAAAGTTCACAAGGGGAATACTTCACCCAAAAATTAAAATTCTGTCATAAATTACCTTTCTTTCTTCTGCAGAACTGAATGAGAAATGAATCAGTGTTTTTTGTCCATACAATATGGGTGTAACAGGACATGTATTCATCCTGAACCGTCACGGTTCGGTGCATACAGTCAGACGACGAATACAGTCAGTCACAAGCGATCCACACTCCAATCCAGAGGGGGCGCGTGCGGTAATGCAACAGTGTTTGCTAACTGCCACAACAGGAAAAAGCGCAGAAAAAGAAGAACAGGGGCCGTATTCACAAAACATCTTAAGGCTAAAAGTAGCTCCTAACTTGCCGATTTAGGAGAAACTCTTAAAAATAATGGGCGTGTCAGTTCTAATTTTAGGAGTCCTAAATTTTTGCTCTAAGAGTATTTCACAAAGCATTTTTAGCGCTAAAAGTAGCTCCTAAATATGGAGAAAAAAGTCAAAAGGACTCCTAAGTCACTAAGACCAAATCACAAATCTACCCAAAGACACTGTACACAATTGAGGCAATAGCGATAGAGCCTTAGTTGCTTAACTTTTTCTTCATACATGCAGTACATTTTTATTTATAGATTTGAATCTACGATGAGATGCAAAAAAAAACAAAAAACTTTAACAAATAAATAAATATTGTCTGATTACCTGTGGCAATGGTTTTCATGAGTTCACACTTACAAATGATTAAATAGATAAAAAAAATATATATATATAATAAGCGTATTTGGTGTGCTGTCCAAGGGGATTGAGGGCTCCGAGCTTGGAATGTTAGCCCAAACCCAAAGTTATCTCCGTATCCCCAGCAGAGAGTGAAGAGCGGGGTGGCGGAGGGATGCAGAAAACTGTTGAAGTAACTATAGGCGAGTCGGCTTTGGTCTGTGTATATATTCCTCCTCTCGAGCTGATTAGAAAAACTGTTTGAATGTGTTTCTCCCAAACTTTGTTTATAAAACATAATTTGTTGCTTGAATTCTGCATTCTCTTGAGATGAAGACATCTAAGAGGCGGTCCACAATCAACTGTATATACTAGTTTAATTAGTGACACTTAGCCTATTTTAAAACCTTTATGGCAACATTTTATTTTGACTATGGCAACATTTTTATTAAAAAATATTTATTTGAATAGGGCAACATTTGTATGTTAATATGGAAACATGACACCTCATTCTACAATATTTCTATGATTAAATCGCTGACTCCTCCCCCATCAGCCAATCACTATGTGTTTAATCCATAGCAACGAGGTCAACCCCGCCCTTACTCTTAGCTTAAGACTTCAGTCGATTCCTTAGTAAAAGTTTGTCTCAGCAGCTTTGTGAATAGGTTTTAAGAGAAAACTCTTAGCTAAGAACTTTTACTGCTATTTAGGAGAACTAAACAGCAGTAGGAATGCAGCTAGAAATAATGGAATGGGACTCCGGTTCTATTTTGTGGGTTTTGTGAATACGGCCCCTGATGATCTACGCATAGAAATGTTTACGTGTAATCACTCAACCAGTGTTTCAACCGCAGAAAAGACAGCAATAAAACAGCTTGAGAATAACATCTCACGTAGCATTACATTTACCTCAGGCAAGTCGTTTAGTGCCCACAGTATGTTAGTTCATGAGATAAATTAACTCTAGAGGGAGCATTTCACTAAATATATGCACTATATCAGCTATAAATATAAATGATATGTTCTCTTATGGGTTCTGTCTTTCTCTTTCGATTTCTGCTAACTTTACATTTTTTATCTTTAACACTGTCTTGTCTTAGTGTATGTCTTACTTCCACGTCTCTGTATCTCTCTATACTGTCTCCTTTCTCTGGACACTCGTTTAATCTCCCTGCTCCTTTCTGTCTGTTTCCCTTTTCCAGTTTTCCCTTATCACAGTAACACATCCCTGGCCTAAAATCCCTCCCAGGCTCACCTGCAGCCAAAGCTTTTTTTAACACTCACTTTCCCACACCTGCCAGGACTGTCACAGTGGCAAACCTCCTCCATTATTCACACACACACACACACACATACACAAACTTGCATGATTGCAGTATAGTCCCTGTGATGTACACACAAATGAATCCAGGAAGCTGGATTGGCATCAATAAAACTGTGCTGGCTTTTCCCAGTGTCTGATCACAGATCCAGATCTGAACACACAATCAACTGGCTACACAGAAGCTTGGAAATGGGGCTTCAAGCCCGTTAACTGTAATAGGCAACATGAAGTGCACATCACTGCAAAACCTGATTAGCTGAGATTATTTTATATGTAAAACGAGCCTGTCGATTCCAAAGGGACAGTTCATACAAAAATTAAGATTATATCACCTTTTACTCAGGTTCATGTTGTTCCAAACCTGTAAGCTGTTATATTTACAGTCAAAAACACATAAATAATCTGTAGACGCTTGTTGAAAACAACAGTTCATTGTAACTATGGGCTGTTAAGATCCAAAAAGTACAAACAACAACAAAACCTAGATGTAGCCCAAACTACACTTTTAACTTAATTTATAATCTTCTATACCCAGATTCAAAAATGTCAGTCATAATGTCAGTCGCTGAGTTTCCATACAAATATCTTTTGTATGTTAAATCCCGTTGTTTCTACGGAAAAATACCGGCAGCTGTGGTTACCAGAACAATACTGTAAAAATGACATCAAACCGTAAACATACTTACCGAGTTACATGTGAATTTTACATTTTAAATATGTATATTTAACATTGGATTTCAGTACACTGTAAAAAAAAATCCCAGTAAAATTTACGGTAAAATAACATATTTCATTAACTGATATAATGTTAATTTACCAACCTAATGAAGTACTAATATCTGTTTTGTATCTTTATAATACACTGACAGTCACCAAACCCAGTGGTGATAAGAGTCACATGATGAATCAAAGTTCATCACAAGCAGCTTTTCCACAAGCTGAGGAGGACAACACTAATATATAGAAGGTGCACACAGTGTCATTCACACACACACACTAAACACCATCATGGTAACATGCATGAAATTTTAAAAATGCAATAAACATTAATTTAACAACATTAGATGTAACATAAAACCCTAATGTACATAACTGATTAGAAAAAAATGAGAAAAACTAAGAAGAAACAGAGTTATTTCAACAAAAATATATCAAATGTGAAGTGTCACGCAGGGAATTGTGGGAATGTCAATTTACGGTTTTTCACTGTAAATTTTACAATGAATTGTTATTTTTCACTTTCAAAAACTGTGAATTTAACGGTATTTTACCGCAAAATTACATTAAATGTACCGTTAGATCTATTACAGTTATTCACCGTATATAGTACGGAAACTTTCTGTAAACCAATTAACAGTTTTTCACCGCAGCATTTTTACAGTCTTTTACTATTAAAATCACGGTAATTTTTTACAGTGTACATCAGTGCAGGAAGATTTATATGAAGAGTTCAGATGCAAAAACCACTAAACGCCACCTCCGTCAAAAATAGATAGCCTAATGATATTGAGCAAATATCAACAGTTCATTGTAACTATGGGCTGAATCCTTTACGTATTTGGGCACTGTGATTGACAGCCAACTGTCCTTTGCACAACATGTGAACGGTGTCTGTAAGAAAGCTAATCAGCGTTTATTTCTTCTGAGACTGCTGAAAAGATTCAATGTTAGACAGGATATCATGACTACAGTATATCGGTCACTTGTGGAATCAGTCATGACATTTAATATTGTTTCTTGGTATAGTCTACTTTCAGCTGGAAATAAGGAAAAATTATCAAGAATTATTAAGCAGGCATCAAAGATTACTGGGGTCTCGCAGCTTCAGCTTTCAAATCTTTATTATGTGGCAGTTAAGAGGAAAGCAGCTTCTATTATTACAGATTTTACACATCCTCTTTATGATGCTTTTCAGCTACTTCCATCAGGTTGCCGGTTTAGAACTCCTTTGGCTAGGAAGAAAGCTTACAGGAATTCCTTTGTGCACAATGCAGTAACTATTTTAAAGAAGGTTAAGTGATTGTGTGTGGGTTGTTTTTTTAATCCTAACATGTTTGTTTTGAAATCAACTGTGCGTTGTGGATTGTATGTATGTATTATGTTGTATTGTATGAGAGCCTTTTAACCGAAGAAAAATTTCTATCATTGCTGATAGACAATAAAGATTCTCTGAACTCTGAATGTTCTCCGCACATAGTGTACGTTCATCAAATACTTTCACTTCAAATCCGCTAAATCCCAGCGTCACTCTGCCCATTCAGAAATACCGGTTCCCTGGCAGAAACTGCTAAATATGGAAGGTTGTTTCCACCACGAAATGAAAAAATAAAAAAGGTAATTGCAACTTTTTATCAAACAATTCTAACTTTTTTTCTCAGAATTGCGAGTTTTTATCAAGCAATTCTGACTATATATCTCAGAATTCTGACTTTTTTTCTCAGAATTGCGAAATATAAACTCACAATTCGCAATCGCGTCATATAAAGTCAGAATTGGGAGATATAAATATAACGAGTTTACATCTCACATTTCTGCCTTTATAACTTGCAATTCTGAGAAAAAAAGTCAGAATAGTGAGATAAAAAGTCGCAATTACCTTTTTATTTTTTATTTCATGGCAGAAACAAGCTTCATAGCTAAACGCCACTTCCCCTTGTCAGCAAAAGCCTCAAAGTCCACGGAAGAACCAATTGGAAGATGTAAATCTAGGGTGACCAAAACGTCCTGTTTTCCCAGGACATGTTCTGTTTTCACATCCTGTCCTGGCCGTCCTGGTTGTTTTTTATAAAGTTATGAAAATGTCCTGGTTTTCACTGTTTTTCATTGGGCCGTTAAATTTACCGGTGTTACGAGATTTTCGGTTTCTGAAGGCGGAACATACATTAATATAAATGAGTTTCACAGACATGCGCAATTGCACGTGCAGAAGAAGAATGAGAATATTAGTTCACATTGTATCTCAAGACATTAGTGGATTATTCCATAAAGGTAACTATATTCTCAGCGTCGCGGCTGACTTATGGCTAAACTACAGTTGTTTACTTCTAGGTAACAGTTTATATGTTTTCATTAGTATGTACGATTTGTGCAGTCATCTCTAACTGAATAACAGAGCAACCTTCAGTGTCTACAATGAGTTCAGCTCGTTGTGCTCTTCCATTGTACCTTGCGATGTAACAGCTGATAGGCCTATATAAATATCCTTATAACTTTGAATGCTTATTTGTTAAAGGTGCCCAAGAATGCTTTTTCACAAGATGTAATATAAATCTAAGGTGTCTCCTGAATGTGTCTGTGAAGTTTAAGCTCAAAATACCCCATAGATTTTTTTAAATTAATTTTTTTTAACTGCCTATTTTGGGGCATCATTAACTATACACTGATTTTTTCAGTCGCCGCCCCTTTAAATCGCGTGCTCCCTGCCTCACAAGCTCTCGACTATATTACAGCGCATTTACAAAGTTCACACAGCTAATATAACCCTCAAATGGATCTTTACAAGATGTTCGTCATGCATACTGCATGCATGCGTCGGATCACGTGAGTAAAGTATTTATTTTGATGTTCACATTTGATTCTCTATGAGTTTGAGGCTATGGTCTGTGGCTAAAGCTAACATTACACACTGTTGGAGAGATTTATAAAGAATGAAGTTGTGTTTATGAATTATACAGACTGCAAATAGCGAAAATAGCGACGGCTCTCTTGTCTCCGTGAATACAGTAATAAACGATGGTAACTTTAACCACATTTAACAGTACATTAGCAACATGCTAACGAAACATTTAGAAAGACAGTTTACAAATATCACTAAAAATATCATGTAATCATGGATCATGTCAGTTATTATTGCTCCATTTTTCGCTGTTGTTCTTGCTTGCTTACCTTGTCTGTGCACAGATCCAGACGTTAATACTGCCTTTCCTTGTCTAATGCTTGAACATGGGCTGGCATATATGCAAATATTGGGGCGTAAACCCCGACTGTTACGTAACAGTCGGTGTTATGTTGAGATCCGCGTGTTTTCCGGAAGTCTTTTAAACAAATGAGATTTACATAAGAAAGAGAAAGCAATGGGGTTTGAAACTCAATGTATGTCTTTTCCATGTACTGAACTCTTGTTATTCAACTATGCCAAGATAAATTCAATTTTTCATTCGAGGGCACCTTTAAGCAACAAAAAACTGCTGGGAAAGATCAGCTCTACAGCAAAAATTTTGATTGCTAATATAGCAGAGGTATTTTTTTTAGTTATTTATTTTTATAATACAGAAGAGACATTATTTCTATAATTATTTCATTTGTTATTTTTGAAACTTGTCATAATAAAACTTGTTGAGTAACCTCTGAGAAGCCTATCTGAATTTGTGTCTTATATTTTGTAATATAACAATTTTCTATCCATACAGAAGAGGCATACTTTAAATGTATTGAAATTATAAGGCATCTTTGAGTAAACTTCAAGTATCATTTGAGTAACTTAAATGATACTCGGGCCGAGTGTCCTGGTTTTCGGTAATCAAAATATGGTCAACCCCATGTAATTCGAATCATGAATGACGGTGTGTGTATGAGCCGGCTTTCAATCGCCGAGCTGCAAGTTTTTATCATGTTTTGTCCATCGTTACAGTAGCAATGACAGGATTCCGTGAGTAGCAAGTAAACACAACAGTGTTCCTTTTGCTGTTGTAAAACAGAAACAGATGTTTTACTTTGTCTTGTTGTCCAAAGAGGTGAATTTAGCTGGACGTAGCTGGTTTTGCAACAAAACACTGTCAAATTAGTTAAATACCAATGAATTGACTAAAGTAAATTTTTTTGAAAATAAGGAATTTCAATAACTGACTAATAACCTTTTCATTGGCATTAAAGTGAAATTACTGAACCTGTGAAAAATGCTCATTTAAAAGAAAACGTTTGCATCTGAAGGAGTGACAGCTTTCTTAAAAATAATCCAACTCAGAAGTGTTTAACCTCACATTCAGCCAGAACACAGGCAGATATTTAGAGCCTGGCACCAAGATTATCTATGAATAAGATTTAAATTTTTCACAAACCTAAAATAGTTTTGGAATATAATGGAATATAATAATATAAAAGTCTTATGGACCACTTTTATGGTGTTTTTTTGTTAGGTTTTTTTTTTTTTTTTTTGGTGTCATGTTTGGAGCTTGACAGCCCCTGGTGACTACGAGCTGTCACTATTATGACAAGACCTTCTTGAAAAGCTTCTACTTTTGAGTTCTGTGGAAAAAAAATAACAGCATATGGGTTTGGAACGACACGAGGGTGAGTAAACAATGACAGAATTTTAATTTTTGAGCAAACTTATTCCTTTAATTTACTAATGCATTATGTGGAGTTTCAGGTGATGTGAAGATACCCTCAGGCGAACAGTGACACTCAGAATCTTTTTCAGTGAAAAAAAGCGTGCTCTCAGAGATGAGTGTAGTCTCATGGGGCTCCGGCGTGTGGCATGCACCACACGGCATGTCAGCGTATATCACGCTCTTTTCTCTCGCAGCCTGTCTGATCCGTGTCTCGCGCACACGCACGAATGCGAGAGGCTGCACAGACTGGGGCTGATTCAACATTGACTCACATCGCCTAAACAGCACAGACACTCATTTTGGCCTTTTGTTGAGGTTTTTTCTTCCACTGGAGCAGATTTTCTCACGACACCTGGCAGAATGAGTAACCTGACCCTCCTACACCGGAGCATCATCTGCTCTATGAGGCGTCTTCTGATCTCTTCCCACCTTCTATGAACCCATGCCCACACACACATACACACTATTCCCAGTGTAGATGGTTACCAGAATGCACTGTGTTTTGGATGCAGGTCACCACTATTGTGCTGCCGTTCCCACCAGGCTTCTAAACTAGCTTAGCCAGCAAGACTTTCTTGGTCAGCCTGCTTCAAACAGAAAGACCATGCTGGTCGACAACCTTCACTACTGCAGCCATATTTAGCTGACAGCCAGCAGCCGAGTTTCTGTCCACATATTTTCTATGTGAATTCTGGGATATTGCCTAAAAGAGCAAACCAGCAAACTGGAAATTCATGCTGGCCTCAGATGGTCTTTTCAGCAAGGTTTTCTCCCTTTCCCATATGTCCTGTGGACACTCTTCCCACCTTGTTCAGAATGATCACGGCCTCTTGGTTGGCTCCGGTGATGTTAAAGGTGTCCCCTGACTCTCCGTCCAGGATGGTATACTCCAGCTTGGCATTGTCTCCCAAGTCAGCATCTGTTGCGGAGATCCGACCCACCTCCGCCCCTGGCACGGCCAACTCTGACACAGAGAAGAGCCAGGAACCTGAGAGAGGGAAAAGATTTGGACAAAAAGACGAGAGACATGGAAACAGAGAATCAATCATTTAGCATCCTCGTACAATTTGATTTTCAATTGAAGCATCTCATATTTAACTGTGAGTTTATCCTTTTGAGTTTGACTTTGTGACTTTGGCTATTGATTAATTTCCTAAAAATGGTTGTTAGCGAAGATTTTTCGTCAGTAATAACAAAAAAGCACATCATGATGACAATTGATCTGTTAACACTTTACAATACGGTTTCATTTGTTAACATTAGTTAACTACATTAGTTAACATGAACAATGAACAATACTTCTACAGCAGATGATGTTAATTTCAAGCATTACCAATGCATTTTGAATATCAAAAGTTGTATCTGTTAACAGAAAATGCAAGATATTAATGCACTAACAATGTTTTATGAAGAAGAAAAATTCTAAAGACGGTCTGTTTGTTTCTGAAGCTAAACAGTGAAAGAACACCGTCAAACTGAAGCGCTTTGTGAGTGGGTTAATTAACTCACTCAAACGCATATGAGATACATATGAGATACGTACACCAAAGAAATGTAAAAAATAAAAAGTTTTTATGTGATTAGTTTAAATATAAAAATGAATATTTGGCTGAATTTTGCACTTTATCAACTAACGTTAATTTCATCACCTAAAATTAGATGCCATTTTAGTCACAGTAAAGGCTGATTTATACTTCTGCGTCGGACCTACGCCGTAGCCTCTGAACAGTAAGCTATGCGTTGGTTTTCATTTCATTTCATAGTTTCGACACAGAAGTAAAAAAATCACACACTGAACAATCCATTCACACACTGTATAATAATGGTAACACTTTATTTTACAGTGTCATTGTTACATATGCTACATATACTTACTATAGTAATAACTATAAATTATGCATAATTACATGCAACTAACCCTAAACCAAACCCTAATCCTAACCTTATAGTAAGTACATGTAGTTACTTATTATTACTCAGTACTTAAATGTATAATTACAGTGTAACAAAGACACCTTAAATAATAACTATATGACTATATGATAACTATAAAGATAACTATAACAAAAACTATATTAGTATCCATACCAATGCACGATAACATACTGTATATTATAAGCAAGCACTGCAGTTTTGTCATCTGCCACTTTAAATGCTCAAGCTCTTTAAAGCAGGATGGCTTCTGATTGGCTGTGAATGTTTTTATCATTCATCAGCTGAAAAAAAAATTCTGAAAGTGATTCCAACGATATTGTTCCTCTGTGCTGTTATCATTATAGTTGTGATGTGGACGCTGTGATGGACCCTTTTCACATTTCTGGGGTTCTCAGAAGCGAAAGTCATCAAAGTTGGGTAAACATAGCGGTGAACGGGAGACAACAGCAATTTATGTATTTCCATTTGCTCCAATAGCAATATACACTATATTACCAAAAGTTTTGGGACGCCTGCCTTTACGTGCACATGAACTTTAATAACATCCCATTCTTAATCCGTAGGGTTTAATATGGAGTTGTCCCACCCTTTGCAGCTATAACAGCTTCAACTTTTCTGGGAAGGCTTTCCACAAGGTTTAGGAGTGTGTTTATGGGAATTTTTGACCATTCTTCTAGAAGCGCATTTGTGAGGTCAGGCAGAGATGTTGGCGAGAAGGCCTGACTCACAGTCTCCGCTCTAATTCATCCCAAAGGTGTTCTCTCAGGTTGAGGTCAGGAAGGGGCCATCCCCAAACTGTTCCCACAAAGTTGGGAGCATGAAATTGTCCAAAATGTCTTGGTATGCTGAAGCATTAAGAGTTCCTTTCACTGGAACTAAGGGGTCAAGCCCAACCCCTGAAAAACAACCCCACACCATAATCCCCCTCCACCAAACTTTACACTCGGCACAGTCCAGTCAGGCAAGTACCGTTTTCCTGGCAACCACCAAACCCAGACTCATCCATTGGATTGCCAGACAGAGAAGCGTGATTCGTCACTCCAGAGAACACGTCTCCACTGCTCTAGAGTCCAGTGGCGGCTTGTTTTACACCACTGCATCCGATGTTTTGCATTGCACTTGGTGATGTAAGGCTTGGATGCAGCTGCTCGGCCGTGGAAACTCATTCCATGAAGCTCTCTAGGCACTGTTCTTGAGCTAATCTGAAGAACACACGAAGTTTGGAGGTCTGTAGCTATTGACTCTGCAGAAAGTTGGCGACTTCTGCACTCTGTGCGTCTCAGCCTGCGCTGACCCTGCTCTGTGATTTTACGTGGCGAGTTGCTGTTGTTCCCACTTGCTTCCACTTTGTTATGATGCCACTAACAGTTGACCGTGGAATATTTAGTAGTGAGGAAATTTCACGACTTATTGCACAGGTGGCAACCTATCACGGTGCCACACTTGAATTCACTGAGCTCCTGAGAGCGACCCATTCGTTCACAAATGTTTGTAGAAACAGTCTGCATGCCTAGGTGCTTGATTTTATACACCTGTGGCCATGGAAGTGATTGGACCACCTGAATTCAATGATTTGGAGGGGTGTCCCAATACTTTTGGCATTATAGTGTATATATATATATATATATATATATATATATATATATATATGATAGCGTTTCCATATCGAGAGATTGATTACAGCAGTCAGAAGAGAGAAAGATTTTGCCGTCACTCCCTCAGCCGTTGAATTGGAAACACACTTGCAGCAGCATAAATTTGTTTTTTGAAATTTACTGCCAAGGTAATATAACACAAAGTATAGTGTTATAAATGTATACAATTTTTAACTGTAAAAAAAAAAGCGTCTTCAAAGTCCATTCTTTTAAATTTAGAAGAATGTTTACTAAAGTACTATATCTTTATAGTTATCATTGCCATTATAGTTACTATATCGTCCTTGGTGTAAACAGACCTTAAAACTTAGTAAAACAATGAATATCACATGACAAAAATTGACTAAAGGTAAAATATATATTATATACTTTTATCAAAAGACAAAACCAAGTTCACTCTGCCGCAGACAACGAGCAACATTTCAAACACAAAAGCAGAACATGCAGAACAAGGATAAAGAAGAGTGATGGTCTAAAACAAAATATCTGCCTTCATCAGAGTTGTGTATATATAGTGAACATTAGTTCCAAAAGTCACAACCCGGGACGTTACACAGTATATCTCCATTAGACACCTTGTATCTGTGACACAACAAAACAACAGCCTGTGATGAAAGTCAAAGCTAATCAACATCTCCGTATATCAACAAACTGCAACTAAATGTGCAGAAATAAAACACCAGCCCTTTAAATCACTCCCTCAGTAGTGTGCATCAGTTCTGCATTTGAAGGGTTTTGAATTTCAGCACAGACTGGGATGTAGTTGATGTCCTGCTGTTCTTCAATGAGGGAGAGGTGGCTGATGGGGAAAAAGGCTACGGTACAACAAGTGTTTGAGGATTCTTCTACAGAGGGGCCACCGTGTCATTGCTCGGACTTTAAAACGATCTGTCACTTCTGTCAAGCAAATGCAGGAACTTCTGCTTAGAAGATGTCGTCTGTGATTCGGCACACTTGAGGCAAAATCGAGCAGAGCTGTTTGCATTAGGATTTAAGGATTTGGCACAACAGGAAGTCAAACACAGACACACACATAAGTGATTGCTCAAGGTCGTGTGCTTAAAAGACAAGTGAAAGACAAGATGCCCACTGGGCACAATGAATTCAGTGTGTGTGTGTGTGTGTGTGTGTGTGTGTGTGTGTGTGTGTGTGTGTGTGTGTGTGTGTGTGTGTGTGTGTGTGACAGAGACACACATACTAACATTCAAAGGTTTGGGGGGAAAAATCTTTCTGTTTTTTATATATATTAAAATGTAATTTATTCCTGTGAAGGAAGGCAAAGGTGAATTTTCAGTATTTTCTGTATATGATCCTTCAGAAATCATTTTAATAAGCTGATTTGGTGCGCAAAAAAACAGTTGTGTGCTTAATATTTTTGTGAAAACAGTGACATTTTCTTAGCATTCCTTGATAAATACAAAGTTAAAAAAAAAACATTTACTTTACTGTCACTTTTCATTTTATCTATTTCATTTTATATTCATATATTTATTCTTTTTTTCCTTCTTTTTTTCCTTTTTTGGCTGGCTCCCAAACTTTTGAACTTTATATATAATACAAAATTATCCACTTTTCTGATGCACTTAAATTTTAAGTAACAATTTATTGTTTAAAAAATCTTGGATGGAAATTGTAAGATACAAACAAAATTTTCAAAGTTCATACAAAATGTATATGCATTTTTGAGGTGGACATATTTAATTTTAATATTTTATTAGATTTTTATTGTTATGAACTATAATTTAAAAAGTTCTTAGATGTATGTCAAAAAAACAAGTCATTCACAGAATAATCGTTCAGAGAAAAGTCTTATGACTCGATCGGACTGAAATATAAATGGTTGATTTCTGCCACATCCTTTTAGACAGAAATAATATTGTAGATACAATAATCAAACAACATAAACCACTGGCGAGATGGCTTTTAATAAATTTGGCTGTCTATGTAGTACAGTGTTGCCAAGTCTGTGGTTTTCTCGTGGAATTGGGCTACTTTAACACTGTTGCCACGGGTTGAAGCGACCTAACATTATATTTAGCCTATGGAATGCAAATTTTACCAGGGGAACCCCGCCAGAAACACGGATTTTACCCCCCAGAACACTGTTTTTACAGGGGCTAGGTTTGGGCTAGTTTTGAGTGGTAATTGGGTGGGTTTTGTTGAAAAAAAACTGGCAACCCTGATGAAGTAGAAAGCCATTTTTTTCAGTGTCGGTGCTACATGTCTAGAGAAAATGGAGCTGTAGAGTTCCCATTTGCCAAAAAGGCAATGAAACAAAATCATTTGTAATTTCCCATGCCTTAACACTGAGCAAACTCACTTCAAACAAGCCAACACACAATGACAGCTGCCTGTCACCTCTTAAATCACAAATCAGGACAGAAGAAGAGCAGGAAAGTGAACTGATGCTCATATTTTTCTGAAGCAGCTTTAGTCGGCCAATCAAACAGCATGAAGAGACAAGATCAATGTTCTGTGACTCAGAGATATAGCACTCCCCACTGGGCCACTGTAATTGTGTTCAGAAGGGACAGTCGAAGAGCCACCACAGCCAGCCCCTGCTCAAACTCACTGCAAAGCACCACCTTTACTCTCGATCTCACCTCTGCAATGAGAGAACCTGCTTGTTTTATTCTTTTAATTCATTAAAAAGCCACTCTAATGGGGCTGGGTTTCACAGGGAAAGAAGGGATTGGCCGGTATGAGTCAGCGCCCAATGGGAGATTAAGAGGAGAGTATTTAGAGCTTTTCAGTGATAGGCAGATGGAGTTAATTAGCAGGTCTGTGGATGAATACAGGTTCAGCTCAGTAAATAACATGGACAATTACCTCAGGTCCACTGAGCGAGATGTGTGAGACTCAGTGTGGGGCAAGACTACACGTGGGCAAGCAAAAAATGGATTTTGAAAAGAAACAGACTTAAACGATACAAAGAGTTCTCGATGGATGAATAGATACAAGGGACTGTATTGTTTGTAAATGGGAGGAAAACAGCTTGATTCAAAGATGTAGCAATTACAAACAGAGCTGAATAGAAATGCAATGCTAAAAGAGAGAACAGTCGGGAGACAAAAAGAAAGTAAAAATAAGAGAGGGTAAGAGAAGGAAAAGAGAAAATAAGAGGTCTTATCTATGGATGAGGCTTTATGTTGCCGTAGAAATGAGACCTCTGAGATGGAGGAGTCATTAAAAAAGTGTCTAGCTGGCTAAAGCTCAAGCACTGGTTGAAAATTAGATAGAATAAAATCTGCATCCTTTTAAGACATCCATCACTGTGGCACTTATGGAGGCAGGGTTTAAAATGAAGGATGTGGAGAGAGAATTGTCACAAAGCATGTCAGATGTCCTGTCCCTTTTCTGCTGCTGGAAGATGTCAGAACTACACCATCTGGATCCTGCCGTAGAGTGACAACGAGGGACCAAGAGATGTGGTCAACAGTGGTTGGTTGATAGTAAGTTATATATATATGTATATACACACACCGATCAGGCATAACATTATGAGCACTGACAGGTGAAGTGAATATCACTGATTATCTCTTCATCACGGCACCTGTTAGTGGGTGGGTTATATTAGACAACAAGTGGATATTTTGTCCTCAAAGTTGATGTGTTAGAAGCAGGAAAAATGGGCAATCATAAGGAATTGAGAGGGTTTGACAAGGGCCAGATTGTGATGGCTAGACGACTGGGTCAGAGCATCTCCAAACTGCAGCTCTTCTGGGGTGTTCCCGGTCTGCAGTGGTCAGTATCTATCAAAAGTGCTCCAAGGAAGGAACAGTGGTAAACCGGCGACAGGGTAATGGACGGCCAAGGCTCACTGATGCACATGGGGAGCGAAGGCTGGCCCGTGTGGTCCAATCCAACAGACAAGTTACTGTAGCTCAAATTGCTCAAGAAGTTAATGCTGGTTCTGATAGAAAGGTGTCAGAATACACAGTTCATCACAGTTTGTTGTGTATGGAGCTGCATAGCTGCAGACCAGTCAGGGTGCCCATACTAGCCCCTGTCCACTGCCGAAAGCACCAACCGTGGGCATGTGACCATCAGAACTGGACCACGGAGCTGTGGATGAAGGTGGCCTGGTCTGATGAATCACGTTTTCTTTTACATCATATGGATGGCCGGGTGCATGTGCGTCACTTACCTGGGGAACACATGGCACCAGGATGCACTGTTGGAAGAAGGCAAGCCAGCGGAGTTGGTGGATGATCCTGCCATCCATGTGGATGTTACTTTGACATGTACCACCTACCTAAGCATTGTTGCAGACCATGTACACCCTTTTATGGAAACGGTATTCCCTGGTGGCTGTGGCCTCTTTCAGCAGGATAATGCTCCTGCCACAAAGCAAAAATGGTTTGAGGAGCACAACAATGAGTTTGAGGTGTTGACTTGTCCTCCAAATTCCCCAGATTTCAATCTAATGGAGCATCTGTGGATGTGCTGAACAAACAAGTCCGATCCATGGAGGCTCCATTCGCAACTTACAGGACTTAAAGGATCTGCTGCTAACATCTTGGTGCAGATACCACAGCACACCTTCAGGGGTCTAGAGGAGTCCATGCCTCGACGGGTCAGGGCTGTTTTGGCAGCAAAAGCGGGACCAACACAATATTAGGAAGTTGGTCATAATGCTGTGCCTGATCGGTGTATACTCTCATGCTTTATTTGCTTCTATTTTATTACAAACAAAATATTTATCATAAAAAAGAATTAAAATCGAATGCATTTCTGATTTATATGTTTCTGCCGGCTGCATGACGAATCAACAATACAGTTTGCTTTTTCATGTCACTAGCTTAAACATACTGCTGTTCTCCACTAATACAGCATCTAGTCAACAAAATAATTACTTTATAATGATATGAAAACATCTACGGTAGTGTACTGTATAACATACCGTTTCATTGTCCGTTTTAAAGGTCCCGTTCTTCGTGATCCCATGTTTCAAACTTTAGTTAGTGTGTAATGTTGTTGTTAGAGTATAAATAAAATCTGTAAAATTTTAAAGCTCAAAGTTCAATGCCAAGCGAGATATTTTATTTAACAGAAGTCGCCTACATCGAACGGCCAGTTTGGGCTACATCCCTCTACTTCCTTCTTTAATGACGTCACTAAAACAGTTTTTTGACTAACCTCCGCCCACAGGAATACACAAGAGTTGCGCTTGTAGAGTGTGTTTGTCGCCATGTCGTCGAAACGCTGTTATTTTCATCCCGCAGTCCAATCACCGGGTCTGATTCCGGCTCAAATTGATAGGGTAAAATTAAAGACATGTTTACAATAACACTGAGCGCGTGCATCTCCACGTTATGGTAAGAGGCGTGACCTTTCCGGGAAAGATGCGCTAAACTGCTGTCGAATCACAACACAGGAACCGCTGGCACAATCAGAACTCGTTACGTATTTCTGAAGGAGGGACTTCATAGAACAAGGAAATCATCAGCCCGTTTTTATGACAGTGGAAACAGCGGTATACAGATAAGTAAATTATGTGAAAAATACTGTGTTTTTTTACACGCGAAACATGAACACGTTATATTGCACACTATAAACACAATCAAAACTTCAAAAAACCACGAAAAACGGGACCTTTAAATCCGCTTCTTAAGTGTCCTGCTCTGTGCAGCGCGCACCCTCACGTGTCAAAACAAACTCCACGAGGCGTCAGTGATAGTTTTTATTTCGCCTCTAGAGGTCGCTCTCATACTGTATAATGACAGTGGACCCTTCTTAGCCGCTCCAGCAAGACACAACCCAGAAAAACTATCGATTTGGATTTTTGCCAATAACCGATTGATTATTGTTGCTGAAAAAAAAAGAGAAAGAGTTACTATAAACCAAAAAAAAAATCTCACAAATATAAACCAATTTATTAGCCATGACGATATATCGGTCAACCATTAGTGATAAATAGGTGTGGAATCCAACAGGTTTGTTCTCAAAAGGTGATCTGTAAACTGTGGAAAAGAAATCCAAAATAGGCCATTCAAAAGTAGCCATATATTCGGATGAAATATAGAGCTGTCATACTACATACCCATGAAGGAGGGATAAGACCTAGAAAAAGAAAAGGTGCTGTTCATCAAAAGAGCAAAGCAATCAATAAAGACCCACTGAAATGATATGATTATGCAGGGGTTTTAACATGATATTTACATCCAGGTCCTGCAGCGCGGCTTAATGCATTGTCGAAGTGCTGCCCCGGTGCTTTAGCTCACGTCCTGTGAATGGGTGCACAGCATCATGGGATTGCGAGAGGGTTAACACAGCTCACTCGTGCCAAAAGGATAGATTCAGCACAGCAAGGATTCACCACAGGGGGAGATACCTAACTGTATATGAATACATCAAAAGACTAACTGGAGAAACACTGAAAGTGAGAACGAGAGGCAGAGATTAGGAGAATGGTGTGGCGGGAGTGAGTGAGGAAGACTCAAAGAGAGAGATGCGTGGGAGATGGACAGTTACTGTATACAGTTCCTCAGAATAAACGGATTGAAAACGCAGGGGTGCAAAAGCTAAAGGGAGGGAAAGTGAGTGAAATAAAGACAGAGACCAGGCGAAGACGGACACGAGAGAGATAATGTGAGTCCAAGTGTGGATGTGCATCTGTCTTCCATGAGTATGTGCTGTTGTGCGTGAGACTGAGGGATGGAGAAAGTTGAGGTACGGAGAGGGGGGGCGGGGGACGTGTCTGTGGGCAATGATTAAGCCGTCAATTGAAGCAGAAAGCGCTGAACTTTAGATGAAATATTAATAAACAGAGCAAAAATAAGCATGCAGGCCAGAAAAATGAAAAAGGATTAAAAGGAGGCTAATATTAACTACTACTATTTTAATTACACTCTTCGAGGATGTGGAGCTTAATTAGAGAAGACAATTATTGGGATTATTTCTATTATCGAACTCCTCATATATTATTTGAATCACTATTTTCTGCCATTCTGCCAGTGAGTTTAATCTGCGCTAAATTAGGATGACTTAGCTTGAAACCTCCATTTACACAGCATGCACCAGACTGGTCTAGATCACCTTAATTAACACTGGAAGGCTTTACAATCACAGGGTAAGAGAAAAGCTCACAAGCTCTGTCTAAACTTTGCCTGCTTTAACCCTGAAACCATTTTTGTTTTCAAAGGCTAATCGACATACACACTACAGCTAAATATTGTTGTCAGAGAGAGCAGACTGCTTAAAAACAGTACATGTGCCCAGCAAAAAACAAAATAAATGGTGGCTCGGTCGATGCTAGTTCACTATTAACTGCCAGGTATGTCATAACTGCCATATGTCAGGTTGAAGTGAAATGGGAAAAAAAAATAGGTGGATGAATGGATGGATGGATGGATGGATGATGCATGGATGGATTGATGATGGATGGATGGGAAAAATGAGATGGATGATGAGAAATATTGGATGGATGGATGGATGGATGGATGGATGGATGGAAAATATTGGATGGATGGATGGATGGATGGATGGATGGATGGATGGATGGATATATGGGTGGGAAATATTGGGTGATGGATGGATGGATGGATGGATGGATGGATGGATGGGAAATATTGGATGGATGAATGGATGAATGGATGGATGGATGGATGGATGGATGGATGGATGGATGAATGGATGGATAGATGGGAAATATTGGATGGATGAATGGATGAATGGATGGATGGATGGATGGATGGATGGATGGGAAATATTGGATGGATGGATGAATGGATGAGAAATATTGGATGGATAGATATATGGGTGGGAAATATTAGATGGATGAATGGATGGATAGATGGATGGATGGATGGATGGGAAATATTAGATGGATGGGAAATATTAGATGGATGGATGGATGGATGGATGGATGGATGGATGGATGGATGGATGGATGGATGAAAAATATTGGATGGATGGATGAAAAATATTAGATGGATGGATGGATGGGAAATATTAGATGGATGGATGGATGGATGGATGATGGATGGATGGATGGATGGATGGATGGATGGATGGATGGATGAAAAATATTAGATGGATGGATGGATGGGAAATATTAGATGGATGAATGGATGGATGGATGGATGAAAAATATTAGATGGATGGGAAATATTAGATGGATGGGAAATATTAGATGGATGAATGGATGGATGGGAAATATTAGATGGATGGGAAATATTAGATGGATGAATGGATGGATGGGAAATATTAGATGGATGGGAAATATTAGATGGATGAATGGATGGATAGATGGATGGATGGATGGATGGATGGATGGGAAATATTAGATGGATGGGAAATATTAGATGGATGAATGGATGGATGGATGGATGGATGGATGGATGAAAAATATTAGATGGATGGATGGATGGGAAATATTAGATGGATGGGAAATATTAGATGGATGAATGGATGGATGGATGGATGGATGGATGGATGGATGGATGAAAAATATTAGATGGATGGATGGATGGGAAATATTAGATGGATGAATGGATGGATGGATGGATGGATGGATGGATGGATGGATGAAAAATATTAGATGGATGGATGGATGGGAAATATTAGATGGATGAATGGATGGATGGATGGATGGATGAAAAATATTAGATGGATGGATGGATGGGAAATATTAGATGGATGGGAAATATTAGATGGATGAATGGATGGATGGATGGATAAATCGATGGATGGATGAAAAATATTAGATGGATGGATGGACGGATGATAGATGGATGGATGGATGAGAAATATTAGATTTCAACCATATTTCAACCATTGCAATATTCATATCCGTTCACACAGATCCTAAAACTCTGACCCAAAACTCTGCAGTATATATGTGGCCAATAAGTTTCTTAGGAGAAGAGAAAAGTGAAAAAGAGAAAACAGAATAAGAACGGTGACCGATATTGCTTGAGGAGGAGAAGGGGTGGGGGGAAAGCAGACAGAAAATGAGAAGGAGAAGGGACAGAGATTGTGTTTATGTCAGGGCTGCAGTGTTTCTGAGGAGAAATACAGGTGCTGAAATCAGTGTTGTGTGCTGCTTCAGGGTGTTAATACCTCCAGAGGACTCTCACTCTATTCCTCTCACTAAGACCACTGGAGCTGTGGGGTAATCAAAACACATCCACACCCTCAGCTCAAAATGACTTTAATATCAAATCCCTCCCTCCGTAATTTCACTTTAATAACAGCGACAATTGTGTCCAGGCCTCCCGGCGTATATTGTCAGGCTGCGTCCGGCTCTCCCAGGACACCTCAGGTCATCTGACGTGGTCGAGGCATCATTTAAAACACCCAGGTTAGACTAACGCTCACTCCGAGCTGCAATATTTCAGTACTAACTGCTGGAATAAGATCATCGTATGCTGACCTCTATCAACAGTGCCCTCAAAGAGACCTGTGGAACTAAATCGGGCCTGTGATTCAGCGTGCCTGTAATCTAAGAGAGACCTTGCCTAGAGCACCGTTTCTTCAAATACTTCACTCTCCAATTACTCACCATCATGGATATGAGGCATGTTAAATAATAAAAGACAGTGCCAGTGTCCAGAAGAAGCGAAACTTCATAGAAATGAGCCAGGAATTGACTAGTTTATGCAGTCGGCGCTCAGAGTCCACACTGTCTTTCAGTTCTATGCGAGCGCCCACTTCACTTTCCTTTCGGCACCGTGCGCGAGAGAGGAAGTTGCGAGTTCGCGGTTTGGTGCGAGACCCCCGTCGTGCTGGCAGTCCGACGGCTGCATTCATCATAGAGACATAGGCGCAGACAGAAAGCCCTGCCGGGAACATTCCCATTAGCATGGAAATCACTTCGCTCTTACCTACCCCCCACCACCCCCTCCACATCGCTCGTTCTCTGCCTCCATACAAGAAGAATGGCTCTAACTCCTATTATTCTGCGTGAAGGCACACTGCCAGGGTAGATGACAAGAAAAGCGAAACCGTTGACCATTTTTCCCGCACTCCACTCTCACTGTCGCCGACAGAACAACGGCCAAACCTTCTGATTGATTCCATCGCTGACGTTTGGCTCTGGGTTATTCCTCAAAAACTCACACAATGGACCAACACTCGCCTAAAAAGTTTCCCTACAGCCCATGTCGCTGTCCAGCTGCTCAGAGCAGAATTTTGTCAGCCTCGTGTCAGATTGGAGAACGTCTTCTGTTGCTGGAATATCTACAGCGGTGGATTTTCTTAGCAAAAGAGCAGTGCTAAATGCAAATAATGAAATGCAAATCACTGCATTAAAATGCATAATTAAGACATAAAATGAAGAGGCTTGTCGGTAGCAATTTATTTTACACTCCTGTTTTGCATGTACATACTATGTACTTATTCTAGCAATTACAATAACTGGTTAATAACTAGGTACTAACCCTGAACCTACACTTAAAACTAACCTTAACCCATGTAGTTACCTTATATTACCAATACTTTCTTGGGTAGAAAGTAAGTACACTGTAATTACGCTGTAATTACATGCAGGGTGTCATTTCTGAAAATCCAGAGGGGGAGATTATGTGGCTTTTATAATCAGTTAACACTGCTTTTGTCATTTTTTACAAGATGGACAAAATTTGTCACCAAAAAAGTCATTCGGTTTAACCAAAATTTCAGTTTTACCGAATGATGATATTTTCAAACAATGCTAACAGGCTGATATCTAGCTAGCTAGCAAAAGGACAATCAAACATTTTATATTTAGTACAAGTTTTTAAAATATTACAACATTTTCCATGTTTTATAGCGAATAATGACCTGATATTTCGGGACATGCGTATGAGCAAGTGAAAACATGAACTTTTCAAATAGTTAAGAGAGAGTTAGTTACTTTTCTTCATGACCATGTGGTCCTTTGCAGGTGTCTGAATGATGTCACATCCTGTCACATGACACTGACCGCATGACTTGATCCAAAATGGTCTCTTTATATTGGTTACTCCAAATGACATCAATGAAATTAATTTTTCCGGGCAGTCTTTCTCATAACAAAGCAACGACTTCTACACATAATTTTAATATTATTTTGCACTATGTTGATATATGATGTTATAAAATCATGCCGGAATAAAAAAGATATACATTTATTACATTTTAAGATATTTTAATCACAAATGAAATGGCTGTATTGGCCTTTGGACGGTTAAACCGAATGACATTTTGACACTTCAAAATCTTTAAAATACCTTTATATGTAGCAAAATATAATTAAAACCTCTTGGATTCAATGAAAGAGATCTAGTTGTACTACCTTACTTGGATGTCATATCTTTTTTTAAATTATTTAATTATTATTATTAAGGTCACGTCATTGACCCATATATAGACTATTTTTTGGCAGTTGTTACAGAAACAATAAATATTCTGATTTGACCTTGAGCTTTGAAATATTAGATAGCTTCGATATTTGACCACTATTTATGGTAATACTTGGTTACAATGACACTAATAATTCTTAATTTCTGCCAGGAATGCAAAATCAATCGGTAGTTATTTTGTTATGTTAGTTATCGGTAGTTATTATATTTTGAATAGAATAACAAGACACAAACCTGTTCAATCGCATTTGCTCCCATTTATTTTTGGTCACATTGGTTCACTACGCAGCATACAAACTTTTAGTTTAAAAGTGCGCACATTTGAAGAAATATGTATTCACACTTTTACCTCATATTTCTTTAAAGGGGTTAGTTCACCCAAAAATGAAAATAATGTCATTTATTACTCACCTTCATGCCGTTCCACACCCGTAAGACCTTCGTTAATCTTCAGAACACAAATTAAGATATTTTAGTTGAAATCCAATGGCTCAGTGAGGCCTGCATAGGAAGCAATTTTACTTCCTCTCTCAAGATCCATTAATGTACTAAAAACATATTTAAATCAGTTCATGTGAGTACAGTGGTTCAATATTAATATTATAAAGCGACGAGAATATTTTTGGAGCGCCAAAAAAACAAAATAACAACTTATTTAGTGATGGCCGATTTCAAAACACTGCTTCATGAAGCTTCGGAGCGTTATGAATCAGTGTGTCGAATCAGCTGTTCAGAGCGCCAAAGTCACGTGATTTCAGCCGTTGGCAGTTTGACACGCGATCCGAATCATGATTCGATACACTGATTCATTTGTGCTCCGAATCTTCGTGAAGCAGTGTTTTAAAATCGGCCATCACTAATCGACCATTTTTTTGGCGCTCCAAAAATATTCTCTTCGCTTTATAATATTAATATTGAACCACTGTACTCACATGAACTGATTTAAATATGTTTTTAGTACATTAATGGATCTTGAGAGAGGAAGTGTCATTGCTCCCTATGGAGGCCTCACTGAGCCATCGGATTTCAACTAAAATATCTTAATTTGTGTTCCGAAGATGAACGAAAGTCTTATGGGTGTGGAACGGCGTGAGGGTGAGTAATAAATGACATTATTTTCATTTTTGGGTGAACTAACCCTTTAAATAGAACAGAACTATAATTTCTAAATGACTCGCAGAAAGACGATTCTCTGCCGAACCATCAGTCAATATTGCGTGATCATAATTCTCACATTAGGGTAATTGTAAAATTAATCAATTATAAATATAAAATGATTAGAAAAAAATAAAAATATAAAAAACATAAAAATATATACAAATATGTATTATATATGTTTTATTAACAACAAAAATAATATATAAAAAACTATATATAAAATTTTCATCCATTTTCCAGATATCCTAACATCTGACACTACAGTATATCTTTCTACCCATTCTACCTACCATTAAAGTACTGTCAGATGTACAGTATACTGTATAAGCCACCTGAGAAAATAAAACTATGCCTGATTAAAGAGTGAATTCATTGTAATTTCCAACTAGTCTTTAGAAAACAGAATAAATCAGTAATGGTTTCCTGTAGCAGCTGAGATCTACTGATCTACTAAAGCTTAGCATCGCACAAGAAAAAAGTAAAGGTTCTTTTGCAGATAATTTGGCCTCTTGAGAAAAGACTGGATAGGTCTTTTTGATCCGTCTTACTGCCAGCGATTGAAACCTCAAAAAGTCTTTGCAGTGCTACTTTTTTCTCCCATAAATGACATTAAAACGGTGCACAGTCACTCTCGGATGTGTTTCACCTCAAACACACTCTACTCAGACCTTCACATAAAGTGTAAGCAGGCAGCCGCAAAGATACAGTCATCACCACAAATGGCCGCAGTGCTACCAGTGCCTCATGTGGAACTGTGGACCAATCCCAGCTCTAATTGGCCGTTGTGATACGACAGAGCGATTTCAGGGACGTTTTCATGCCCCACTGCTGTCTATAGCCCCCCGAGGAGACCCCACGGGCAGCAGCCAAGTCAGAAGCGCTTTGCCTGCTTGCCTTATTCATACCAAACCCAATCAGCCGAATCAGTCAACAAATTATCCGATCAGAACACATGGCTGAGCACCTCTCCGGCAAACTAACTCGAGGAAATGGACAAAGACCAGGCCACGCGTCACAGATAAGGAGCCGCGAGCTCGCCGGCGTACCAGAAAAAAGTGTTTTTGAGCGCAGCGTGAGATGAAAACGACTCAGACTTCTGTGATTACAGCGGCTGGTATGGCCAAGATGAGGCTGTTAGTGTTCCTCTCATCCCTTCCTTCCTTCATCCCTCCTTCACGCTCGGAGAAGTCGCCCTAGGGACGCATCTTTATGGATTCAGACGCGCATTTCATGTCTTTATCGCGTCATGCACGGCGAAAACACAGATATATAACCTTATGGGATTGGACGAGACTCCAGAATACAAATAGCCGGAGAGGCTCGCTGACGGTGGGAGGCCACACCGAATAGAATTAATTGCGAAGGTACTGTCATTTGAAACGAGTGTTCAGGCCCCCGAAACCCCATATCCAAGAGAAAAATCGCTCCCACACATGTGAATTCATTGGGAAAATCACAAGGGATGCGCTTTTGAGTTTTTTGGTCGCGCATAAAACCTCTTTGCTCTCGCCACAGACACATTGGTGAGACGCCAGGCAACTAATTCTTTACGTTTTCCACTTCCTTTACTTTTAAAATGGATTCCAGCGTAGGCAGAGATGAGTTTACAGGGTGCATCTTAGTTACAGCCAAACTGTGGCGTTTCATTGCCATTATACTCAAGAGAACATATGCATCAGTCCTAATCGCCTGTTGAACTCGACACTGCATGATTCCATAATGCATAGCTAGAAGGCTAAATGAGCTTTATGCTTTGATAAGAGTGTAAATAAATGGGCTTTATGATCCGCCGAGAGTGCACAGTAAGTGTTTTGATGAACAGTATTTTATTGTCTGTGTGCACCACTGACCACTGAAGAGCCTTTAAATGCAACGCCAGCTGAGGGCAGAAGGGTGAGGAGGTCTGGAGAGGGCCGAGAAAAGAAATTCACATATCAAAGAGACGCACAGAAAGCCAAAGAGCAAGTGCAAAGGATGCGGAATGAAAATTAGCCCTTAAAGGGATAGTTCAACCAAAAATGATCTCATGATTTACTCACCCTCAAGCCATCCTAGGTGTACATGACTATATTCTCTCAGACGAACACAATCGGAGTTATATTAAAAAATATTCTGGCTCTTCCAAGCTTTATAATGGGAGTGAATGGCGCTTGAGATTTTGAAGCCCAAAAAAGTGCATCCATCCATCATCCACTGCGTACGGATGTTTGTCTGAAGCTGGTTATTATAGTTTATAAAGTTTTAAATATGCATATCTTTCTTACAAAAACGCATTGCTTCGCTTCAGAAGGCCTTTCTTAACTCCCTGGAGTCGTATGGATTACTTTCATGATGGATGGATGTGCTTTTTTGGGCTTCAAAATCTCAAGCACCATTCACTCCCATTATAAAGCTTGGAAGAGCCAGGATATTTTTTAATATAACTCTCCGATTATGTTCGTCTGAGAGAAGATAATACCTAAGTTGGCTTGAGGGTGAGTAAATCAGGGGATAATTTAAATTTTTGGGTGAACTATCTCTTTAAGGGCTGATGACGAAGGCTGTCATCTCCAGCCGTGTTCTCTCCTCCCTCAGCCCGATGAACTGTCGAACGTGTGTATGTGACATGAATGTGTATGTGTGTGCGACACAGAAGCTGATGTGTATTCCTGTGAGCGTGCATTTGAGTCTCGTCTCGTCTCACGAGCCAGTCGGTGAGTGTGTAAATGGCATGTGCGAGAGATGGAGAGGGAGCAAGACATGAGAACAGACAGATGGAATAACACAGTGTCTACACTGGACACGAGCAGCAAAACATAATTTCTCTCATTATAGTAGAGCTACTCCAGTCCTGTTTTTCTGTTCATCTGAAAAAATGTGTATAACATTTAACTTATAAATTGAATGTGTGTAAACAGACTACAAATTTATATGTTAATTGTTATTACATCAAACACTAAAAAGCACAATTAGTTTGTTTCACTTTAAAGGCACAATATGTAATTTTTTGCCACTAGAGGTCGCTTATTCAAAACAAAGGCGTAGCTTGATGATGCCTTGATTTCGTGGAATCATGGGAGGTGTTGTCTTCATGTCTTCATGTCTACAGCCGGCGGAAAAGAGTCCGATGGGACTCGGGCAGAAATCATATTCATGGATGAGCTAATGTATTAAAGATTTATTAACATTACTGTAGTATGAAGCAGCGCGTGGGAGCGGAACGAGGCCGCTGGAGCGACTGCTAATGAGAGATGAGCATGACACACTTCTTGAGAGCAGCGGGACTTTTATCATGCCACAGACGCTGCTTCCGCTTCTTTCGGTCATTCGTATGTGGGGTAATGCAGCGCTTTATCGTATTAGATACATTTGAGTGTGTTGAAAGTTGTTATAATGCTACTCTGTGTTCACTCGGTGGCTGCTATGCACACTGTAGTAAGCTAGATCGATATCAGTCATGGTAAATCTTGGCGGTAAATCAAGAAAATTAGATTTAAACAAAACTTACTGTGTTGAGCTATAGCGTATATAACATGATTAGTTTTCTGTCAATGAATGTATCCAAACAGTTGCTCACCTGTCTAATAAACACATAAAATATTAAAGCGTCTTTGGCGTTTCCATGGTTTCTACATAAGCGTAACGTGGGTATGATATCATTGATAGGCGACGCACGGACATGGTCCGTGTCCTGGATAAAATTGCTTATTTCTCTGGATTTAAATGTCCTTGGAAAAATTTGGGATAATGTCAACAAACAACAAAATATATAACACTGTTCTAGTGGTTTTTGTATATTTTAATGCCCTATTAAATTAGTTCCTTTAATCGCTCCATTGCCATTGCATGCAAAAAATGAATCAGAATAAACATTAAATACATTTTAAAATATTAATATGATCATTTAATAAACTTTTTAAATTAATTGCAATTATTACATTTAAAAACAAAAATACAAATAAAAATAAATTAATGTATTAATATATTATGTATTAATATTTAAAAATAATATTAACTTATTTTAAGCCAAACAAAAAAATGAAATAAAATAAATAATCGTAACATTGGTGCTTGAGCCCTAATGAATATTCTATCCCCCGTTTTCTCAGACAAGTCTTAAACCTAGTCCCAGACTAAAATGCATGTTTGAGCTGTTTTAACTGAAAGCAACTGGCATATCTTAAAATATGTCAGTGCCATTGTTTTGTCTCAAGATGCACACCAGTAATGTTTTTTTTCTTTCTAAGGCACGGTTATAAAAGCTATTTAAAGGTGCCATCAAACGTTTCTTTACAAGATGTAATATAAGTCTAAGGTGTCCCCTGAATGTGTCTGTGAAGTTTCAGCTCAAAATACCCCATAGATTTTTTTTAATTATTATTTTTTTAACTGCCTATTTTGGGGCATAATTAGAAATGCACCGATTCAGGCTGCAGCCCCTTTAAATGCTAGTGCTCTCCGCCCCCTCCTGAGCTCTCGACTCTATCATTGCATAAACAAAGTTCACACAGCTAATATAACCCTCAAAATGGATCTTTACAAAGTGTTCGTCATGCATACTGCATGCATGCATCGGATCAGGTGAGTATAGTATTTATTTGGATGTTTACATTTGATTCTGAATGAGTTTGAGGCTATGCTCCGTGGCTAACGGCTAATGCTACACTGTTGGAGAGATTTATAAAGAATGAAGTTGTGTTTATGAATTATACAGACTGCAAGTGTTTAATAATGAAAATAACGACAGTCTTGTCTCCGTGAATACAGTAAGAAACGATGGTAACTTTAACCTCATTTAACAGTACATTAGCAACATGCTAACAAAACATTTAGAAAGACAGTTTACAAATATCACTAAAAATATCATGATATCATGGATCATGTCAGTTATTATTGCTCCATCTGCCATTTTTCGCTGTTGTTCTTGTTTGCTTACCTAGTCTGATGATTCAGCTGTGCACAGATCCAGACGTTAATACTGGCTGCCCTTGTGTAATGCCTTGAACATGAGCTGGCATATGCAAATATTGGGGGCGTACATATTAATGATCCCGACTGTTACGTAACAGTCGGTGTTATGTTGAGATTCGCCTGTTCTTCGGAGGTCTTTTAAACAAATGAGATTTATATAAGAAGGAGGAAACAATGGAGTTTGAGACTCACTGTATGTCATTTCCATGTACTGAACTCTTGTTATTTAACTATGCCAAAATAAATTCAATTTTTTATTCTAGGGCACCTTTAAATATCCCAATAAATCGAAGGCCTAATCCTGGCTTAATCTAAGCCCTGTCTTTGAAACCAGGCCTATATATTTAAATTTTTAATCATTTCACTGTTGCTCACAGTATATTCACCATTGCTGGTGTGCAGCTTTGACGCTTCCAGTGTCAACAGGATATAATAGATGATTTAAAGGTGTGAGTGGGTGCACAGACACACACGCCCATAAATAAAACCGATTCCATTCTCGGAGCAGAGTTAAGCTGTTCCTTTACCTGTGTCACCATCACCTCTCCTTCCCATCTCCATCACTCCCTGTCAGCCCTTATTTTTGCTTTCTCACTCTCTCTGTGGACAAATTACAGTGATTACAGAGTTTCTCTATTCTTAAACTCCTCCTCTTCTTTTTTCGTCTTCCCTCAATCTTCTCATTTCCCCTCTCCTTCTCTTTTGTTCCCTCGCTCTCTTCATCAGTATCCAGCAAAGACTCAGGGGAAATGAATTAGTAATATTTATGATGAAACCTTCTTTGTATCGTTGCTTCTTATCTCATTGCCTCATAAAAAAGACACTGATCTTAACAGACGTACCTATGTAGTCATCCATCAAACAATCTACCCAGCCATCCATCACAGGCACAGTGCACTGCTCTGCTCCTCTCGGCTGCCCAACACGGCTGTTAAAACTACAGAAACCAGCTCAGCTCCCCCTGCGCCTGAGTCTGCATCTATTATACCGAGGGATGCATCAGCCTCCCCGCAACATTCTTCAAACGTAATTGCAATGGTCAAAACAGCTCCCAAAACGCCTGTAATTTGTTTGCTTTTGAATTGCCGGAGAGATTTCTAAATCGGCTTCCAAATACGAGGAGATTTACCCAACCTTGCCCAGTGAACCTGAACATCTACCTGGGTGAGACTTTGATATATTTTCCCCATACGCCCTCTCTTCAGGCTTGAGATAATCTCACCCCGGCTCACCCCGGTAAAAAAAACACGCAAAAGAGAAGGGCAGAGCTGACGTCTGGAGAGAAAGGACTCTGCTTTGACCATACTAATAAAGGGCTGGTATGTAATTGAGCAGAACTGGAGGGCGGCTGCGTTTGATATCGTTATGGCCCTTATGCAGGCACAGTTAAACAGCTGGCGCTCAGCACTAGATAAGACTCTTTCTTATAGCCTGTTCTTAGAAATAGCTGGTTAATATGCACCAGGTTGTACACACAATCAAGCCTATTTAGGAAAATAAAATAACACAAATCAAATGTTTTGGGATTTTCCCACTCTTATTGACGGAAACAACAGGGAGGGGATGGGAAAATGGGACAGAGATGTGATTTAACCCTCTGGTGCTCTTCGTGTGTTATTTCAATGAAATGAAAGTACTAAATTTTATTTCGATAATGTTTTTATATTCAATATTTTGTATTTTTAGTGGATTTTATGGTACTGAATTATATTTACGCAGTAGTTATAATACGTTTATTGACTTTTTGAGCATGGACCTGATAATGAAATTTCCAACCCTTAATGCATACATCGGGTCTTTAGTGACCCGGGACGTCATTCACTACCCTCCTCCTCGATCATTTTTTAAAGTTAGACATCAACCTTCTTGGTATTCCTCAATCAATTCATTATAAAGAATATAACAAGAAAAAAATCATAAGATTGTAAAAGAATGCCTCTTTTTGTATTCATTTTTTGTAAAAATTGTATAGGGTCGCAAACGACCCGGGGTGTGTATGAGTGTATTTTTTCTGCGCAACAATCTTAGATGACGGAATAAGTGCAATTCACCTTTATTCCACAAGGTGGCAATGTCTGATACACAATGCTGAAGTGACGACTCTTATTAAATGAAATAATAAGAAAAACATGAAATGGCTCAGCGATTTACTGCAGAGCAAGTACTGAACGCAATCAAATATGACTGTAACTGTTACTGGATGGATCTGGTGAAGCTGTTAGCGATCGAAATATTGATTTTGAAGATGTTGAAAATTATATAGCTTTGAGAATATGTTTGATATCGCGGATGGGCTCATATTCGTGACCTCAAACATAAAACTAGCCCATTATTTGCTGAATTTACTGGGAAATGAGCTCTGACGAAGACAGTGATGATAGCATAAAACATCTGTACAAACCGAGCCCTTTCAAGCTCCAAAAGATAACAAAATATGCTTTATTTTATTCTTCTGTAATTGTTACTCTAATATCAGAGGAGTTTTATATTATCGTGACAGGTAGAGATCCTTCCGTGTTAGATATAGATCCGGGTCGCTAAAGACCCGAATATGTAAGAATGATTGGCGAAACAGTCATGCATTTAAGGGTTAAACTTAATAAATTTTGAATGCTTTAGAGCACAGAATTAATTTTGGTCTCTTTTTAAAGATGACACATGGCAAATTATTGCTGAAGTGAAAAAGGTTTAAAAAAGTTAACTTAAAAAAAGCTACAGAATTTTATGTTTATTGTTATGAAAAATGCTATTTTAAACTTTATATGAAATATATATTTTCAAAAACACATTTTACTGTAAAACTGCAAGAAAATCAAAGCCATAAATCTAAACAAGTTGTGTTCCAAATTTGAGCTTGATATCTCAAAAAATGGGCTTTCAGTAAGTCATTTTTGACCGTGAGGAGCAATAGTGTGACTATTTTTTTCAGGACTATTTAACCTTTTCGAATCATGTCCATAATTTGTGTGTGTGTTTGTGTGTGTGAGTGTTCACATAGCAAGTGCCAAAACCTTTACCAAGTTTCGTACCATTTCAATGAAGTAAGAAATTCTAAAAAAGTAACATTTTTCCGAATAGCATCACGAGCGCCACACGCACTGGAACACACGCATTAACATCTAGACCATACTATGATGTTTTTTAAATTTACCATGGTAAATCCCAAAGTACTGTAAAATTGTAATATGGGATGTACTTGAAAGAGCATGTCATTGTGTTTAACTTCTAATTTTGATGATAATGGTGGCTAATGCCAAGCTTTAGGGCTGCTAAATCATGACGTTAATTTGAAGGCCAACCTAGAATGTCAACTTACCAATATGGTTTTAATAGAAGCTGAAGGAATTGGTGAAATCGTAAGAATTCACAGAAAAACATATGACCCAAACCTAACTCTAAACCTATATGTAACTGTAATAGAAAAAACTACTGAAGTTCAGTATAGAAAATCTATGGTGTAACACCGTGTCCTAACCAGACATGACGCCGCGATGCAATAAAAAGGTATTTTTTCCATGTTAATCAGAGCATTTGTCCTAACTAGCCGCAACGCGCAACGATTCTGTTTTGGAAATGGTATCTATTTTTCTGTGACGTCACAGCTGAAACAACAACACAAAGTATGGCTATGATAATCTCAGGTAATGTTTATGTGCTTTATTTATTGTTGACAGTGTCTCATGTCTGTTTGAATGTCATTTTGTGTTCTCAGCTTTGTAGCGTACTGAAAGTAACCATGGAGTAACCACCTCAGATCATGAAAATAAATAGGCACAATGACATTCAAACTGTCAACTCATTGTGAAACATTTATTATTATTATTAATGTTGAAAACAGCTGTGCTTTTTGGGGAGAAACTGACTTTTTTTGTGTGTATATGTGTGTGAGACAAAGTAAAAGTCTTTACTGTCACTTTAGATCAATTTAATGCATCCTTGCAGAATAAAAATGTAATAATTTATTTTAAATAATTTAAAAAAAATGACAGACCCTAAACCAAAATAAGTTTGTATGCTTGATGAATCAGACAACCATTTTAGTCTTTACATAGCAACATATTATTAAGCACATGACTTCAAAATCTGTGTATGATTGTGTGTAATTTGTGTTGTAGAAATGTGAAAGTTAATTTTAATTTACTCAAACTAAAAACTCCCTGAAAATTCCTGTGGGGGAAAAGAAAAATGCAAATTCTCATGCAGGTTTTAGGAACACAAATGATTTTACATGGGATTTACTTCAAAGAGAGTGTCTTATTTTTCAAATATGGCTTTTAGTGTAGCATCTATGGTAATTTGACAGACATTTTTGGTAAAGGGTCTGTAAGGGACATGCGTAGACTTGATGCGAGATATGGAAAGTTTCTCACTTTGTATAAAGCGCGGAGGGTTGTCGTTGACGTCCGTCAATCGTACAGTAACCGTAGTGGTTCCTGACAGGCCACCAAGATGTCCGCCCATGTCTTTAGCTTGCAGGACCACCAGATACTGATCCTGCGCTTCTCTATCCAGATCAGGAACTGCAGTGCGCAGGATGCCTGAGGGAGAAAGAGAGACAAAGAGAGAAGCACATCACAAATTCAATCATCTCCCTGAATCAAATAACTTCCATGTGTTCTCTGACCGTAAACTTGCAGAAACACGTCCCGGCGGACAAGGTCACCGTGCAGGACTCCTACCATCGGACAACAGTCAACAATGGAGGTTTATTAAAATATCAGAGGAAGTCTAACTGTGGATGCTGCGTATAGGAGGAGACCTTTGAGAGTGCTACGGCTCAGATCGCTAATTCTCACTAATGAGTAAAAAAGAATGCCATGCAATGCATACACGACAGAATTAGGTTAATATCCTTGATTAGCATTCACAAACCTCCAGGAGAAAAAGCCCTCTCATTCATATCAGCGTGGGGTCCACAAATGTCAACAAAATTAATTAGGTTTCATTAGACGGCCAAATGGAATCAAAACACGAAGGAAGTCCATTATCCACATAGACAGAGACACAATACGCCGACTGCTACACAAACATTCGCACAATGGATCCGTGCTTGCAGTAAAATTCATCTTTCGCTTTCTCGCTCCTTCTCTCTGCCTCATTCTTTCTGGCCTGTCATACACACAAATACCATCATTCTATTCTCAACCCTGACGCTCACACATAGAGATCGGCCACACAGTCCCACTGTGTGTAGAATCGCCCAGCGCTCACTTCACTTCTGCCAATTCCACTCTACAGCACAAAGAAGCAGGAGTGATTTTTCAAATGACTACAGCCCCCCTGTAAGCCTGAATAAAAGCCTCTCGCAAGCCTCCGGGTCACAAACCAGACCCTCCAACAGGCAACAGGCACAGAGGCAGTCCTTTAAGCCTGCCATTTGAAAGAAAAGTTCATCCAGAAATTCTGCCATCATTTTTCTCACCCTCATGTCAGTGTGAACCCGTACGCTGTCATTTTATTCTGTGGAACACCGAAAAAGATATTTTTAAGACTCTTTATGCACCTACACTAGCATCTAAACTTTAGGGTTGGTAAGATTTTTTGTTATTGAAAGTCTCTTAGGCCGTGTGTCCATCAAAGCGTTTTTTTCCCCAAGGTTAGGGTATTTTTCCAATTGTTTTCAGTGGGAGCACAGTGTTTTTAAAACGCCAGGAGCGCAATGAGGCGCTGGGCGCTCTGCGTTTTTTACTGGTCACTATATTCAAGGCGCTCTATAGCCCAGCCTCCAGCGTGAGTTTTTAAAGGCAACCCTTTTGCCCCCTCGGCGCAGGACCTGGCATTAATTAATGTTAACACAAATACAAATAATGTATTAGTAAATGTTAAAATGAACATTAAAGCTGCAGTCCGTAAGTTTTGACTCTTTGTCGCCATCTCTGTTTGAAACCTGCAATTGCAGTTATTTGCGTAATTATCTTTACATGGGTTGTGCATCCTCAGCGTTTGCTGTCAGTTTGCTGGATACTGTACTTCAGAATCACAGATTCTGCATCTTGAAGTATGACCAAAATAAGAATTTTCACCGGAAAATGTCTTCTGAACAAGTAAGTAACCTGTCTGCCACTTTTGTTCTGACCAACTGAGAAAATAAGCATTACAATAATCGTGCTGCCAATGGTGATTAAATCTAACGATCACTTAGCTCGGATTACATCAAACTGTGCAAATTATTATTATTGTTATACTTTGTTCTCAAACTATTAAAGGGTTAGTTCACCCAAAAATGAAACTCACTTTCACGTCGTTCTACACCCGTAAGACCTTCGTTCATCTTCAGAATACAAATTAACATATTTTTAATGAAATCCGATGGCTCAGTGAGGCCTCTATTGCCAGTAATGTCACTGAACCTCCCAAGATTCAGAAAGCTACTACAGACATATTTAAATCAGTTCATGTGACCACAGTGGTTCAACCTTAATATTATAAAGCGATGAGAATTTTTTTGCACCAAAAAAAACCAATATAACGACTTTTCAACAATATCTAGTGATGGCCGATTTCAAAACACTGCTTCATGAAGCTTTGAAGCTTTATGAATCTTTTGTTTTGAATCAGTGGATTCGTATCAAACTGCCAAACTGCTGAAATCACGTGACTTTGATGCTCCGAACTACTGATTCAAAACAAAAGATTTGTAAAGCTTCATGAAGCAGTGTTTTGAAATCGGCCATCACTAGATATTGTTGAAAAGTCGTTATTATTATTTTATTTTTTTTTAGCGCACAAAAAGTATTCTCGTTACTTTATAATATTAAAGTTGAACCAATGTAGTCACATGAACTGTTATAAATATGTTTTGAATACCTCTCTGGATCTTGAGAGGTTCAGTGACATTACTGGCAATAGAGGCCTCACTGAGCCATCAGATTTCATCATAAATATCTTAATTTGTAAGGTAAGGAGATAGTTTTGAACACTGGGTGGTTATGTACTTGCTCAAAAATTGATTTTGGATCATTTTTAACCAAACTGCAGATTTAAGATAAATAAATGCTGTATAAGTATTGTTAAAAGCTGCATGTAGATAACTAATGTTAACACATGAAAACTTATTATAAAGTGTCACTCTGTCACTTGTAATCAATTTAATGCTTCCTTGCTATATAAAAATAATTACTTTAAAGAATCTTTTAAAGAATTTATCTCACTGACCTCAAACTTTTGAATGGTTGTGTATATAATGGCAGTATAAGAGCCATAAAAGTGTCATAAAAGTATCCCATTTGACATGAAGTCATACAGTACAACATCTTTATGTGAGAAACAGACTGACATTTAAGTCGACAGATTGCAAGAATGTTTCCTTAACCAATCAAGTGAAAAACATAATTTGTTCCCAAAGAAAAAAGCCAATTTAAACTTACTCACTAAGCCTTAAGGACAATTTATCATCAATTAAAAACGTCAGAATCATCATTGAATCTGGAAATGCAGACTAGATGTGAGCTTTGGTGGCATCAGTGAGTAATGACTTGCAAATCTCATGCAAAGATATCATGTGACTTCAGAAGACTTGGAATATGACGCACAAGACTACTTTTTATGATGCTTTTATGGTGATTTCTGTCCTTTTTGGAGCTTGCTAAAGGAATTGTCGTTATATGGCGAGAGCTACTGTACGCAAAGATTCTTAAAAACATTTTACTTTGTATTCCACTGAAAATATAACAGCATACAGGTTTGGAATGACATGAAGGTGAGTAAATGATGACAGAATTTAACTATTCACAAACCTGTGGTGGCGTCCCACTTTGAAGCATTTCTCTTTTTTCCCCACAGCCCTCAGAAGTGTGATTTGAGTTAGTGTTTGCAGCATTTGTTAGAAGTGCAGCAGCTCAGCCGGTGTGAATACATTTCTGCCACGTCAGTCTGGATTAACGAGCAATGAAGAGAGGGAGGGAAGAACCAGGAAAAGAGGAAGGAGGAATGAACCAGAGAGATGAAGGGATGACGGAGTGAGGGGGAACTTAGGGAAATGATCAGGGCTTTGAAGGGATAGAGCTTGGTGCTAATGGCTGATCAGGGACTGAGACTGGCCTAAAGACAGTATGAAACATGAAACTGAAGGCTCTCTATTCAACAAAAGCATTTTATTGTATTTTTCACTGATTTTTAGTCACTTCACTTGAGGTTTAGTGACTTTACTTGTCCCTCAAGGCTGAAGGATGGCGAGAATCTGATTAAGAACTTGTTCTCCATGGATAACGTTAGCCAAACACTCGAAGCGGTTCTTCAAACAGTTTCTCATAAATGTTTTAAATGTTAGAGGTATCTACTGTTATTGTGTTTCTGTTATTGCATGCTCTGCAGTCAGAGACCTTTATTTTTTCCCCACTATTATTGACAGTACAGTAGAGAGAAGATGGGAAGTGATGGGAAAAAGAAGATCAGAAAAAGATGCAAGCTCACACTTGCAACAGCATGTCAAAACTGAAAACATGACTCGTTTATGGTTGTTAGTGCAGGTTTGATGTTGGCATAGCTGATAGAACCAAGCAATACTATGATAGGGAAACTGGTTGACGAGTAATTTCTGGAATACATTGTCCAACTCCTTTGTCTTGCTAAGGCTAAATCACCCTTGGTTACATTTTATTTTAACTCTTTCCTGGCCATTGACTGAATTTTTCGTAACTCATGAGACAACGCTTCCCTACCATTGACAGAATTTTCATGCTGAAAATTCCATGCTGGTGGACCCGGGTTCGAGTCCCAGTTAAAGAGGACGGTTCAAACAGGAGGGGTTACATTGGTGCCGTGACCCGGATGGGAGTGAGGATGAGAGGGATGAGTGTAACGGACGTAGGCCGGTAAGAGCTGTGTAAACCTCACTCCCCTGAACTCAAAAGGTGCTCTAGCGACGGACGATAGTGACGACGGTCTTTAGCCTCCTTGTTAGAGCACCCGACTCCCATGCCAGAGGACCCGGGTTTGAGTCTCGCTTAGAGCAGGCGGTTCGAACAGGAGGGGTTACGTTGGTGCCGTGACCCGGATGGGAGTGAGTGTAATGGACATAGGCCAGTAAGAGCTGTCCATGTAACCCTCACTCCTCTGATCTCAATAGGCACGATAGAGACTGCGGTCTTTAGCCTCCTTGTTAGAGCACCCGTCTCCCATGCCAGAGGACCCGGGTTCGAGTCTCGCTTAGAGCAGGCGGTTCGAACAGGAGGGGTTACGTTGGTGCCGTGACCCGGGTGGGAGTGAGTGTAATGGACATAGGCCAGTAAGAGCTGTGCATGTAACCCTCACTCCTCTGATCTCAATAGGCACGATAGAGACTGCGGTCTTTAGCCTCCTTGTTAGAGCACCCGACTCCCATGCCAGAGGACCCGGGTTCGAGTCTCGCGTAGAGCAGGCGGTTCGAACAGGAGGGGTTACGTTGGTGCCGTGACCCGGATGGGAGTGAGTGTAATGGACATAGGCCAGTAAGAGCTGTCCATGTAACCCTCACTCCTCTGATCTCAATAGGCACGATAGAGACTGCGGTCTTTAGCCTCCTTGTTAGAGCACCCGGCTCCCATGCCAGAGGACCCGGGTTCGAGTCTCGCTTAGAGCAGGCGGTTCGAACAGGAGGGGTTACGTTGGTGCCGTGACCCGGATGGGAGTGAGTGTAATGGACATAGGCCAGTAAGAGCTGTCCATGTAACCCTCACTCCTCTGATCTCAATAGGCACGATAGAGACTGCGGTCTTTAGCCTCCTTTTAGAGCACCTGACTCCCATGCCAGAGGACCCGGGTTCGAGTCTCGCTTAGAGCAGACGGTTAGAACAGGAGGGGTTACGTTGGTGCCGTGACCCGAATGGGAGTGAGTGTAATGGACATAGGCCAGTAAGAGCTGTGCATGTAACCCTCACTCCTCTGATCTCAATAGGCATGATAGAGACTGCGGTCTTTAGCCTCCTTTTAGAGCACCTGACTCCCATGCCAGAAGACCCGGGTTCGAGTCTTGCTTAGAGCAGGCGGTTCGAACAGGAGGGGTTACGTTGGTGCCGTGACCCGGATGGGAGTGAGTGTAATGGACATAGGCCAGTAAGAGCTGTGCATGTAACCCTCACTCCTCTGATCTCAATAGGCACGATAGAGACTGCGGTCTTTAGCCTCCTTTTAGAGCACCTGACTCCCATGCCAGAGGACCCGGGTTCGAGTCTCGCTTAGAGCAGGCGGTTCGAACAGGAGGGGTTACGTTGGTGCCGTGACCCGGATGGGAGTGAGTGTAATGGACATAGGCCAGTAAGAGCTGTGCATGTAACCCTCACTCCTCTGATCTCAATAGGCACGATAGAGACTGCGGTCTTTAGCCTCCTTGTTAGAGTACCTGACTCCCATGCCAGAAGACCCGGGTTTGAGTCTTGCTTAGAGCAGGCGGTTCGAACAGGAGGGGTTACGTTGGTGCCGTGACCCAGATGGGAGTGAGTGTAATGAACATAGGCCAGTAAGAGCTGTGCATGTAACCCTCACTCCTCTGATCTCAATAGGCACGATAGAGACTGCGGTCTTTAGCCTCCTTGTTAGAGCACCCGACTCCCATGCCAACGGACCTGCTTAGAGCGGGCGGTTCGAATAGGCATATAAATCTAACATTTCAGAATGAAATGTCGACCAAGGATGAGCTAGGACTGTGAATCTTTGGAAGTGTTGATGGATTTAGTCTACTCCATTTGTGTTTTGTGGTTGTGAATCCGATCCAGATGTAGTCTTTTAACAAATAACATGATTTTCTCAGCTTTTTGCTCAAAATGTTGCTTTTTTTATGAAACATTCAAATGTTGATAAAGAATGCATGAAGCTAGAATAAATGGTGTTTTTTTTGTTTTGTTTTTTTAAAGCAAAAACTCTGTTCTTTCATTTGATATATTGCAAGTTCAGATATTCATACAACAAAATATTCTGGGGGGCATGAAACGTTTGTGAAAATGATCAAAAATGATCAAAGACTTTTTTTCAAAAGTGTAAGTGAAAGTGACACATGAAGTCCAAGTATGGTCATTTCCTGCTGGCGCTGGAATCAAACCAGCAACTTTTGGGTTACCTGTCAGACACGCTAACCATTAGGCCACATAGTTACATTGTACTTACTCAAATAAGTAATATTAATAAACCTATGTACTTACTATAGAGTTTCAGTTAGGGTTAGGGTTAATTACTTGTAATCACACATAATTTATTGTTATTACTGTAGTAACATGTAACTACATTACCTTAAAATAAAGTGTTACCTCACCCTTTTGCAAAATTTACTGCTTGTAAACTAAATGATGCACAACAGAATTGTGATAATTGATTTTTACAGCTAAAAACGATAATTGATAACCACAAATTTCATGTTAAGCATGTTTTTCACTAATTCTTTTGTCTGATTTGTGGATTTTAATAGGAATGTTCATACAATATATGAAATTAATTTACTCATTTGATGTGCTCCATGTCTGCTGATCAATATTTATATGTGAATAAATTCCTAAATCAAAACTGTACATCAAATAAAGCAATTGTGTCTCTTCAGAAGACTTGAATTTAACTGCTTGATTACATTTTTATGAACTTTTTGAAGCGTGAAAGCTTAGGGGGAATGGACTTTCAGTGCAGGGACAGAAATCTCTCAGGTTTCATTAAAAATATCTTCATTTGTGTTTTCAAAGGCGAACAAACGTTTCATGTTTTTGGAATAACAAGGGTGAGTAATTGATGACAGAGTTCATTTTGAGTGAACAATCGCTTTAAGATGGAAAGCGATAAAATGAATGCTAAAGTCATGCTAAAAAGTTTCCAATGTGACATTCTTAAAATAAAAAGAAAACAAATCTTGATTCCTGAGAGGATAAAAAAAACCCACCTGTCTGAGGATCCACCGAGAAGTGCGGCTGCCCCTGAACTAGCGTGTACACCAGCCGGGCGCTGTTCCCATACGTGGGATCGTCTGCATCTGAAGCCGTCACCTGGATGATGGAGGTCCCTGAGGAAGAGTTTCAGGGAGAAAGACAATAAGATACGATCAATACACCACATATGAACACAGTTCATCGCAGGACAAGCACATTAAATGGAGAGAGCCGTATGAAGACTGACAGATTCTCTCCCTCTCTCCTCTCTCTCTCCCCCCTGCTGCAGTGTGACAAATACAGTATTCACTTTCTCTTCTCCCCAGCCGCACACCTTCTTTCATTCGCGCCTCTGACTGTCTCACTTCATTTCTCTTCATCTCCTTCTCCAATTCCCCATTTGCTCCCTCTCTCAATCTCTATGCCTGTTTCTGCGGCCACCCTCCCCTGTTCCCATAACTCCCTCACGTCTCAAATCTCTCCTGCGTTCCTGACAGATATGGACTTTTTTCCAACCAAATAAATCAAAGAGCTTCATGCGAAGGACTGAAGCGGTTTGAAAAGAACATATATATGTACAATGGAAAGAGAACTACGTTTCCCATGGGGCAACGGCTGACAAGCTCAGTGGGACGAAGGGATTTGTGGGAGCAGCTGTTGCTGTTTTCAGACATCAAAGGCCTGACAGAGTCACCGAGAGAGCTTGTGGGTTGCCGTCTGATTACAGATCTTTCGCAGGTAGTTAAGAAATAGGAGAAAGAGAGCGAGAGAGATTGTCACTGTAAACGAACAATCAGATAGGCAGATCAAAAAACAGACGCGACTGCCGGGTTGACGCAACATGCAGCGGCTCGGAGAAATCTATTCATATTCAATTTGAGTGGAACTAAAGAAACGCGCCGCAATTTAGACTGATAACGCATTCACACCGCTGGAACATTAGATATGAATGGCGCTCGGGTTTCGTTTACCCCAGCAAGGGTTCAAGCATTCAGATGCGGCGCCGAATATTTTTCTTGTTTGCGGATGGGATCCTTTGAAATTAATTAAATCTATTTCAGGCAAAACAAAACAACCAAGACTGTCGAGGGGTAATATTTTGAGCCTGCCTCAAACGGACGTAAAATCGATAAACGCGAGAGGTTATTTCACCCGAAAGAGCGTCATTAACATTTAAACGGCGCAAATTATAGACGGCGTTTCCTCAGCTTTTCATCTGAAGATTTTTGGGACAGCGTGAATCCTGCATTATTCAATAATCATTGGCATTCACAGAGAAAAAAAAACACCCTAGCGGGGATGAGCATATGCTGCCTTCCGCTACCTATGTTCGCCATCTCGGGTACTGTGGCGCTGTAGGGTCCGTCCTCGAAGACAGGTGGGTTGTCGTTGATATCTTGCACTCTAATGATGAACTGGGAGGAGGGCTCCAGGGCACGCTCCGTCTGACTGTCTGTTGCCGTGGCAATCAGCCGGTATTCGTCCTTCTCCTCCCGGTCCAAGGGCTTGGTTACGTGGATGTTGCCCGTCTTCTCGTCAATCACGAACACTGACCCTGCCCCCTCACCCCGCAGCACGTACTTAGTTCGTCCATCACCTCTGTCCATGTCAGTGTGAAGCTGATGAGGAGAAAAAGAGAGGGAAAGGATGAGACAGTGTTCAGAAGGACAAATATATAGTATACTGAGGTCAAAACACTACCGAATTTATAAAAACGCACATTTGCGTCAAGCAAAAACGGTCAAATAGATGATTAATCTTGAAATATAGACGCCACTGTGATGGGCGAAGACTTCAGGGGCTCGTTCGCAGACGGTACAGATGGGCGGTAATGATCACACAGCCTTGCGTGAAGCGCTCGTACTCGAGGCATTGATTGCGGGTGGAGTCTGGTTACCGGATCAGCAGCAGTCTACGGCTAAGGAGCCTTCGTGCAGCGGGCTGCAAAAGGAGCGCGTGACGCTCAGAAAAAAGAGTGTGGAGAACGCATCAGCATTCATCCTCATTACTGCTTCTACGTGGCCAGAATACGGCTGCTTAAAAAGACCCCATAACAGCACAACTTCTACAAAAAGTGCCACACAGCAAGTTTGGAAGACAAATGGGAGCGTGTCCTATGTTTGCAAGCGTTCGAGTGTGGAAAGAGCTGAGTACGTTCCCTCAATGGAATCAAAATGGAGATTTTTTTTGGAATCAGAATATTCATTGGTTTTTCCAGATTGAATTTTGAGACAAGACATGTGGTTGTGTAGATGTTAAATCCCCAAAGAATGTCCTGAAACTCTGTGGGCAGTGATGAGGAAAACTCTAAGAAAGAACATTCTGCTCGCTGATACACACATTTTTGTGTACAATATCCAGTTGGCAGGCGATAAAACAGTTTTTCCATGTCAAGGGGTGTTCACATTGAGGTCTCCAGGTCGCTGTACTGTTGGTTGCTAGTAGGCGTTCAGCTAGCTGTATCAGGCAGCGTTCCTCAGTATGTTCATATGCAGTTTAAAAGTTCAACTTCAATCAGATTAAAGCAATCCTTTTTCTTTTTAAATGGGACCTATAATGCCCCTTTCACAAGAAGTAATATAAGTTTCCCTGGCTTCCCCAGAATGTGTCTGTGAAGTTTCAGCTCAAAATACCCCCCAGATCATTTATTAGCTTGTCAAATTTGCCTCTATTTGGGTGTGAGCAAAAACACGCTGTTTTTGTGTGTGCCCCTTTAAATGCAAATGAGCTGCTGCTCCCGCCCCCTTTCCAGAAGAGGTGGAGCTTTAACAGCTCAACAACAACAAAGCTGGAGAATCTCACACAGCCAAAATGAGGATTGTCAGTAACGGTGTTCAGCCTTACATTGTTCAAACCGGAGTCGACACTGATGGAGAGACTCAGGAAGAAGTTACAACTTTTAGAATGAAACTGGACGTTTCTGAATGGTTAGTGGATAAATTTATATAGTTGCTGTGGAGTTGATTCAACTCATCCACTAGCATGTGCCATCATGTTAATCTTTTGTGCAAATCCAATGTCGAACACTTACGTATGAGTAGGGGGAAATCTGGAACTGCTCATTCAGAGAGACTGTTTATGATTTATGAGGATTATAAAAAAAAGGAGTGGGTGGATTTTTACCACTATAGACTGGTTGTTTACACACTGTGGACACACATCTGTGTTCAAATACCTTATTCAATTCAATTCAATTCACATTTATTTGTATAGCGCTTTTCACAATACATATCATTTCAAAGCAGCTTTACAGAGAATGCATGTCAACATCACAATTTAAGAATGCAGTTAGCAAATAATGTAATAATTTAGGCAATTAATTTACAATCACTTTTAGCAGTTTAACTGAAGGTAGAAGCAATGAGCTCCTGGAAAAATGAATTACATTAACAATAATTAGGATATAGAAAGTGGGCAATGTGCATGTTGATCCAGATGATTGCGTCAAAAAAAGTGCTTATAAAAGTGAATTTAGCATAATAGATCCCCATTAAATGTCATGTAAAAGTTTTAGATAGAATTAAATTTTACTAGTCTGATTTTTGCAAAGTTGAACTAACAGTCCATTGTTTTGACTGTAGTCTAACATCATCATCCAGCATCTATAATAAAAATAATACAGAATTTTATTAAATAATTTTAATATTTTCATGAGGCCAATCACAATAAATACATATAAATAAATAAAAATATATAGCCCTTTTCTGTGTACTTTTCAATACTACCGCTCAAAGCATTTTATATTTTATTTTTGGAGAGGAGACAGTGTGAAGTAGCAAATTATATGTGCATGATTAGGAGGCTGTGATGGAGTGAGGCCAATTTGACCAGGGCACAGGGGTTACATACTGTTTTCAAAAAGCACCCCTGGAATTTTAATGATCATCAACAGTCAAGACCTTGGTTTAGTCCCTGTTTACACCTGGTATTAAATCAGTTTTGGGTCAACCAATCACATGTGGTCAGCCAAGGCAAATCACTGTGTAGATCTGACAGTATGAGTCTCGTGTGACCTCTTGTGATCAGATTTTTAGGGGAGGGTCTCAGGACTATATACATCACTTACTACATCAGAGTGATTCTACATGTTTGCAAGTGCAAAAAAGGCACAACGAGTCAGCACATTATTGATTATTGCATAAAAATGTAATCCTACCGCAAACATGATGTTTTGAATGAAATGTTCATGAGTTATTTTAGCTGCTATTTAAAGTAATGAATGGATGCACTTTCCATGATTTGTGTCCTTTAATGCTGATGCCATGCAAATCAAAAGATTTCCACACAGTCTTGTGCATGTATATGCAATGTTGTCTCATTAGTAATCATACATACTGTATTCGTAGGTAAAGTGTGGTTCAGGCAAACGTACATTTTTTTGTATAAAATCATAGACACTGTATATTAAAGTATTAACATGAACAATTTTAGAGAAGTACAAATGTTTACAAATCATGAGGTTGGGATGTGAAAAAAAAAAAAATCTATATAATATATAAACTACTGTTCAAAAGTTTGGGATTTTTAAAAATGGCAAAGCTGATTTTTCAGCCTATTATGTGTTTTACATTGTTGAGCAATAGTTAAAGGATTAGTTCACTTCAGAATTAAAATTTTCTAATAAATTACTCACCCCCATGTCATCCTTCAGTCTTTCTTCAGTGGAAAAGAAATGAAGGTTTTTGAGGAAAACATTCCAGGATTTTTCTCCATATAGTGGACTTCACTGGGGTTCAATGGGTTGAAGGTCCAAATTACAGTTTCAAAGAGCTCTACATGATCCCAGACGATCCCAGCCATAATCACGTTGGAAAGGTCACGCATTTGTGGTTAAAACGTGCATAAATTTGTATTTGTTTTCAGAAAATGACCAATCGTTTCGCAAGATAAGACTCTTATTCCTCGTCTGGGATCATGTAGAGCTCTTTGAAGCTGCACTGAAACTGACATTTGGACCTTCAACCCGTTGAACCCCTGTGAAGTCCACTATATGGAGAAAAATCCTGGAATGTTTTCCTCAAAAACCTTCATTTCTTTTCCACTGAAGAAAGAAAGACATGAACATCTTGGATGACATGGGGGTGAATAAATGATCAGGAAATTTTAATTTTGAAATGAACTAATCCTTTAAGTTTAAGGGAAGAGGTGGGATTAAAGACAGAAAAATACCTAGGGTGGCACTTTTTGTCATTGAAATGACTTGGAAAATTGTCCCAATCAACCTGAATTCACCCTATATAACAGTAGCTGTCATTATGTCCATATTACGCTTTCCAGAATATATCCAAATGTAGCCTCCAAAAATGTACATGTAAATGCTGCATTCAATGTCCTATGAATACTAATGAGATGAGGCTGATACATATGCAAAGGATGGATGTTTTTAATGCAAGTGTTCTTTCCTTCCTAAGCCCCAAAAGGATTTGGACCCACACTTGTTATTAGCACAGATCACTTGTGATTGGTTCGCTGAAACGGAGGTTAATACCAGGTGTTAGTCAGTACTTCAGCTCGAGTTGGTAACCGGTCGAGGGACATAAGTGACTGCCAGTCCAGGTGTTGAGTGTCGTTGCTAGGGAGAACCGGCAGCTACGAAGCTGTTGCTATGTTATGGCTTTAGAATTCCTGATTCCATCCATTAATTCCGCCTTGAGCTCTCGGTCAGTCAAGCCTGCCAGCAGTTTGCCGTTCCAAGCCCGGGGTTCTTAACGAAGGGCCTTAATGACCCGCCTTAACGACAGGCCTTAACGACGAGACTTAACGAGGCCCTTAATGAAGCTGCCGCTATCGTTAAGGCTGGAGATGGCGGGATGATGAAAGACGCAGAGAAACCCCTCTGTGTAGTCAGGGCGAATGAGAGGAGCGTGTCTCTTTGTCCCTGGCATTGACCCGATCGACGTGACCTCCGCCAGCACCGCTTGTGATTTACACATCCAATAACACAGACGTAGTGACACGGCTCCAAACAAACACTCAAACACATGCTCAGACTCAAGGACAGACACACACACACACTTCCAAGCAGATGCCTGACCACATTAGAGGCTTGAATTTAAACAGTCGCACCATTATTGGCCCGACTGAGATTTGAATATCGGCACTAAATGAGGTATAATATCTATACAGTCGAAGTGGGCTGACACCTTAATAAAGGATTTATCAGAGAGGCTGCTGATTCAAAAACAAGACATTTTAAAAAGCAACTGAATTATACATGAAACCGCACCAGAAAGGTCTAATTCATGCATTGACACCCAGCTGACCATAATATGCATTCAAATTAGCCGTGTAAAGACATCCTGTTTCAAGGACAGATCCTCGGCATCCTTTGTATACATGGGCATTATCATTAGGCCTCTAAATCAACTAAATTACTTATATTATAAAGTAATGTTCTTATACTCATATAGTCAATTTCATATTTTTGCAATAGCCATAAATCAGGAACTGTGGGAAAAAATATTCAGTGTCAACCTCTAAATCACTTAAATAACTTATTCGGGTATACTCAATTTCACATTCCTGCAGCACAATAAATCATAAAACATTGGGAGAGAGGGAAAAAAATGCATTTCGCATCTGTGCATTAACCTAATGAATGTGTTTTCCTGGGCAGATTTATTTAGCGCCCCGTGAGTTGGGAGAAACAGTGTTTGAGAAAATGGCACTTCAGCCATCATGTGAAATGGGTTTTGACTGCTCTAAACAGCAATGCGGTGGCCTGGATACCGAGAGGCCATCTACACACATAACCATTACGGAAACACACACTCCGATACACACAGATCTCAGCGTGTTATGAGTTTCAATCCCCCTTTGCGACCGGGGAATCTTATCAAAGGCTTTAAGGCTGATGGGAGAGAATCCTCGGCTCCTTCACGTCTGAGTGAGGAAGATGAAGCTCACGCGCTTCTCCTCAGAGGAGCCCGGCCTCACGTGACTCGCTGGCCACGCCGATGCGTTTATATGTGAATTAAACAGGAAAAACTTTACAATAAGGGCTCATTAGTTAATGACAAAAAAGAGTAAAAGACAAATACGTTCTCACAGCATTTATTATACCTTTCCTAATGCTAGTTAATAAAATGTTCATGTTCACATTTGTTCACAACTTTTAAAATGTAATGCTGCGATTAACATTAACTAAGATTAATAAATGCTGTAGAAGTGTTGTGCATTGTTAATTCATGTTAACTAATGAAACCTTATTGTAAAGTGTTATTAAACAAATCTTTATTATAAAGTATCATTATATATGAACCTCTCATCACCATTGTGTTTGGTGGTTGTCGGTGTATTATAAAGGCACAAAACAGATATTAGTTCTTCAATAGGTTGGTAAATTAACATTATATCACACTGTAAAAAGTAATACACTCTAGCTACTCAATAAAATTGTGGCAACAGATTACAAGCAATGTGATTAATTAAATTCAACATATAAGAATTGAGTTAAAATTAATCAAATGAATTCCTTAAAAGTCAACCATTTAAAATGTGTAAAATTAGCAAACACCATTACAAAAACCACAAACTGACATAAAATGCAAAGAGTCAAACTGTCCGACTGTCCGCCATAATGGCGATCAAACATTTTCAACAAAATCAACATCTAAAACTCTTTCCTCTTTCCTGTTCCTCTTTCTTTCAGTGATTCTGCTTGTTATCATCATGTGTCTTCAATGTTGGCAATAAAAAATAAAGAGTTCTTAATTCATCTTTGATGTCTGTCTGTTGTTCAGAAATTTTGTTTAAATTTTACTCCTTTTAAATGGTTGACATTTAATTTGATTAATTCTAACTCAATTCTATTTGTTGAATTTAATTAATAATATTGCTTGTAATCTGTTTCCAAAATTTTGCGTAGTTGATATAGCATATTACTTTTTATAGTGCAGTTAAAGAGATGTGGTATTTTACTGTAAATTTAAAGGTGCCCTCGAATGAAAAATTGAATTTATCTTGGCATTGTTAAATAACAAGAGTTCAGTACATGGAAATGACATACAGTGAGTCTCAAACTCCATTGTTTCCTCCTTTTTATATAAATCTCATTTGTTTAAAAGACCTCCGAACTTCCAACATTATAAAAGGCATTAGACAAGGGCAGCCAGTATTAATGTCTGGATCTGTGCACAGCTGAATCATCAGACTAGGTAAGCAAGCAAGAACAATAGCGAAAAATGGCAGATGGAGCAATAATAACTGACATAATCCATGATATCATGATATTTTTAGTGATATTTGTAAACTGTCTTTCTAAATGTTTCGTTAGCATGTTGCTAATGTACTGTTAAATGTGGTTAAAGTTACCATCGTTTCTTACTGTATTCACGAAAACAAGAGCCGTCGCTATTTTCATTTTTAAACACTTGCAGTCTGTATAATTCATAAACACAACTTCATTCTTTATAAATCTCTCCAACAGAGTAGCATTAGCCGTTAGCCACGGAGCACCATCAAACCCATTCAGAATCAAATGTAAACATCCAAATAAATACTATACTCACATAATCCGACGCATGCATGACGAACACTTTGTAAAGATCCATTTTGAGGGTTATATTAGCTGTGCGAACTTTGTTAAGGCACTGTTCAAGGCAAGCGCGAACTCTGTGGGCGTGGACCACGGGATTTAAAGGGGCCGCAGCATAAAATCGGCGCGTTTATAATGATGCCCCAAAATAGGCAGTTAAAAAAATTTATTAAAAAAAAATCTATGGGGTATTTTGATCTGAAACTTCACAGACACATTCAGGGGACACCTTAGACTTATATTACATCTTTTAAAAACATAATCTAGGGCACCTTTAAGTTAAATCCGTAAAACTTAAAATGTTGCTACCTTGTAGCAACCCCCGTAAATTTAACAGATTTTTTTTTACAGTGAATGAACGAACAAATGGATTTAAATAACATAGATATTATTGTGTACAATCAAGTAAAATACTTTCAAAATGTGATCCGACTACATGAAACATTACACCTATTGCTGCCCATGAAGAAGAAGGCTGCCAGAAATCATGTCACTGTTGAAAGATCTGCTAAATATCTTCATAACGACTTCCGCGTAACAGCTTCAGGGCATATCTCGCAAAACAAGTCAAATGACAAAACCAGACAATCTATTACACATCTATGTTATTTCTGATCTGGCACAGTGTCAGGTCTCTCTCCTGCAGGTGCAGTGTGGGAGAATTCCAAATCGGGATGACCTTGCTTGGCTAACTCTCCACTTTTGGCACTGCTGCATGACTAAGAGCAGGCGTGACTGTGTCTTCTCACCCAGACTGACCTTCCATCTGTCTGGCCCCCAGCTAGAACCGACCTCGCATCCCTCACTGGATCTCCTCTGCCAGGCGGCTCCGCACCTGCAGCCCGAGGGCCCAGCTGAGAGTCTACGACTGTGGGGCCGACACAGAGCCTTAGCGGCGCCCTTATCTATCCGCTGACACATAATTAACATCAGCCTTGCCAGCCAGCATTATTAAAGCTGTTTACTCTGCGTGGCGTAGGCTGACACCGTAACACCAAAGTGCCTTGTCTGGCTGAACGTCTGACGCATATGGCACACTTAACAGGGAACAAACACTTCAGGGTTTTCGAAGTAGCCGTCGGATTTGTTGAATTCTACAGGATTTCCGGGAGACGTGTGTGTCGCGTCCGCCTGGAAACAAAGCCGCCGTGAAGGCAAACCCCTTCAGGAAAGAAATAAGCGTGTTTACAACTGTGACAAGGAACGCTTATCAGGATCAACTAAACATTGGATTTTCAAAAGTATGTGAAGTATGTAAAGTTAGACTCTTTAAAATACGTCCAAGAGTTTTACACACCAGTCTGTTATTTTGAGGACATCGACGTTACGTTTTCACGCCCATAAACATGACGTGGAACCAGGGCTTGACAATAACTTTTTTGCTCACCAGCCACTGTGGCTAGTAGTTTTCCAAAGTTTAGTAGCCACAATTTTGACATCAATACCATGGGGGAAAACTGTCATATAGATATTTTTAATATTATCTCATAATTTGGCAGCAGGTTTATTAGGCTACGTTCACACTGAAGGTAAATGTGGCCCAAATCTGATTTTTTTGCCCACATCATATCGGTTTTCCCCATGACACTGTGACAGTACAAACCACATGGAATCTGATCTTTTCAATTCCGATTTGTGCCGCTTCCAAATGTGGCAATAATTCCGATACAGGTCAGATGTTTTGTAATGCGACCACAGTATGAAGAGTCATAGCAGGATTCATGTGATTTTTATGTCACTCGAGATCAACATTTATTACGTGCCCTCCGTGTTTACTTCCATATGACAGCGTGTTGTGTTTGTTGCCAAGTCCATGATTTTCCTGCAGAATTGGGTTACTTTTTCACTGTTGCCGCAGGTTGTTTTGCAACTCTGTGGGTTGAAAAGACCACACTAACGTGATATTTAACCCCTGGAATGCGATTTTTACTAGTTTTGGACTAGTTTTGAGAAGCAATTGAGTGGATTGTATGGTAAAAAACCTGGCAACCCCATTTATATCGTTCTTTTCAACATGTTCTCCATCCAATATGACCATATAGGTCGTTTGTCACTTCCCTGAAATACGACCCATAGGAGCGTTTACTAAAGTGGCGCCCCTATCGACAACAGGACACTTTCATTTTAATGCATTGTCCCCTTTTATCTGCGTCATGTTTTGGGTTTTGCATAGCTCAATTGGGAGAGCATTGCAATAACAATATGCAATCATGTGATCATATGATCGTGGGTTCGATCCCAGGGAACACATGTGCTCATAAAGTGTGTATGCACTATAAATCACTAAGGTTTAGGGATGGGGGTGGGTGTAGTCGTTAATAAAAATATGAGTTTTGCTAAATGGAAATAGGAGAAATGGTGTAAAAAATCCACATATTGCATTTAAATGAACACCCATTTTGATTGGTAACGACAGTCATACGTCATTTCATGACGACAGACGTAACATGACACTGTCGTTATTTTTACGCCTGCTAGAGGGCGCATGACTTCAAAACGTAAATATAGGTCGTAATAAGGTACTTGAAAAACGACCTTTTTTGGAGGACAGTCTCGTTCTTTTGCACATGCAGATCAGTCCAGAACCATGATCTATAGACCAATTTGGTGTTTGCAAACAGCGATGACGTTTTTTATGGGCGGAGCCTACCTGGTTGCAGAAAATGACAGTTGAGCAGTAGCAGTCTATGGAAGCCACGAAATAAAAGAATAAAAAAAAGTTAATTTCGAGTTTATGTCTCAGAATTCTGACTTTTATTTCTCGCAAACCTGAGTTTATATCTCACATTTCTTACAAAGAAAAACAGAATTGTGATATATAGCCTACTGGTTATCCTGTCTTTTCTGAATTGCAATTTATCCCGCAATTCTGACTTTTTTCCCCTCAGAATTGTAAAATAAACTCACAATTGCGAGTTATAATGGCCGAACTGGGAGTCATAAACACGCAAATGCAAGAAAAAAAAGTCAGAATTGTGAAATAAAAATTTTATAGACTATGTTTAAAAGTTATCTATGTAAAATGTTATAGGTTTAAATATTATTTCATGCTGTAACTGCTATGTATGTATGTCCTCTGAACTGCATGTGAATATTATGTAGACTTACTGTTTACTTCAAATTCCTGCTTTAATAGTAGACTAATCCTTGCAGGTGTCATCAGTCCAGTCTGTGAAACGTCTTCGTTTAGCTTCAAAGGACGTTTTCAACGATGGTTTTCTTTAAAAATGAAGACTATATTTTTTTGCATTCCGATTCCAACATCCAGAGGCACAACAAAACGTTTTTCTCTTATTCTGTGGATTTTGCACATTTTCCTCCAATTGCTACCGCTATTTTTCTGCAACCACTATGCGCGCGCGGCTGCAAGTGACGTAATTGTGACGTCTGCTCCAAAGAGGTCTATTCATACTGGAAATCTGATATTGGCCACATTTAAAACAACAATGTGAACAAATACACAAAAAAAATTAGATCTGGACAAAAATTGGAATTGAGCATTAAGGCTCGCAGTGTGAATGTAGCCTTTAAGACCTGACGCACCACATGCGTTTTCTTTCTCAACTGTTCACGTTCACTTCAAACAGAACTGACTGCGTTTACATGAATACTCGCCAAGACCAGCATTTTGATATTATTTTGTGTGTATTTGACTTTTTAAGCGCAATAAGCAGCGAAAAACAACTCAATTTAGTACTGAGAGGTGGCTTTATGTGTGCTCACTTTGGGTGTGAGCACAAAAACTGTAGAAATGAGTAAAATTATGCACAATACGCGCAATCCCACGCCTAAATTCAAGCCCTGAAACACCAACAATATTCACCCGGAGCAAATTAAACGAGTGAGTGAGGGGAGGAGGGTTTGTGTGTCAACTTGTTTGCGGAGAGCTAAATTGTGCGGAAAATGAGTAATGGTAGTAGTGAGTAGTGTTTCAGATATTTCAGTATCGATATGTATCTTTTTTAAAAAGTACAATTGAAAAATGTATTTATTATATATAAAATTTCAACTCGCCAAAGTGGCTAGTAGGAGTGACTGCCTTACACACCACTGCTGGATGTAAATGCCAAGCCCTGTGCGGAAGAAAAAACGAACGGTGATTGGTTGCTCTACATGTCAGTCAGACGGCCTCTGGGCGGTCCTTGGCCAATGAAAGCGGTTATGAAGTCCAGACCTCCTACTGTCAGTCTGACTACAAAGACTACAAAGTGACTCCTCTGAAGTGCAGCGCCTGTGGACTACAGAACAAGAAGGGTTGGTTCTTCTGTGGGGCTTTGCTCAATCTGATTTGAAACAGTCATGTAAGCACTGCGAGAACTAGGTGAGAATGGTGTCTTGCAGTTGATTTCACAAGTTGAGTAGAGGCGCGGTTACAGGTCAGCGGAGTCACACCGCGGCCCGGTTTCACCCACACTCTTACACTAATGCCCCTAGCAAGTTAGTAGGGGTGCCGAGGATAGTTACTGGTGCTGAGTCTGAGAAAGGAGGTGTTGTTTTTGTCCGTGTTGTTTTTGTCGAAACTGATGTAATGCCATCTGACTCAGCTTGGCCCAACACCCGACAACGTCCATCACTCAAATGCCCACGTTTGACGGTCACATGAGAAGTTGCTTTACATCATCAGCAAACACTTTTCCAATTTGCTGCTGTTGCACAGCCTCCTTCATGCATCATTTATGATCAAAACCATCTTTATTTGGCACAAGTTTATGCAAATACCAGTGGTTATTAGCATAATCAGCTGAAATATGAAGAAAGAGCGCATGGTTGTTTTTATGAATAGTGTTTAACTTTAATGGGTTGGCTTTGAGGCCGACACTATATATTTTATCTTTATTTACTTTATTATTTTCAACAGGGGATCATGTAGGCAGGAAAAGGCCACCAATATTGATTCAAATCTTTTCTGCGCATTTAAAGGGCAGTTTGCTCACTTCTGTGCCACTGTCTGACAGTGCCAAGACGAGCAAACCTGTGCCAAAAACTATACATCACTGAATAGCAAAAGACAGAGCTTCTTTTTTTAATTGTTCTGAGCATGACTTTGAGTAGGCTGTATGAATAAAAGTACAAACAATACTAACTTGGCGCTTTTCCAAATCACTTTGCATAAAAAGTGCCATGCAGTTCAAAAATAGCAAGCGTCGGTCTCTCTGGAGAAACGTTAATCGTGTTTATTAACCATTAGTGTGCAGTCCATTTCAAAGTGGTCATCTCTATGCCTTATTCCCTGTAAAGGAGAAAACCCTTTGAAGTAGTAACTCTTCAAGGGGTTCGCCGGGAACAGGGATCACAATTTGCAGTGGTCTAACGTCTCTTGAGGGAGAAGGGAGGCAATGTATCACTATGTTGTTTATTAATCTCAAAGATGAGCAAATTCCATGATTAAATAGGCTTAGCATTGAGTCTATTTGTAATATAATATTTATAACATTTACATTGGAAAATATGTGACCCTGCCTGGACCACAAAACCAGTCATAAGTCGCACGGGTATATCTGTAGCAATAGCCAACAATACACTGAATGGGTCATTGTGCCAAAAATCATTAGGATATTAAGTAAAGATCATGTTCCATGAAGATATTTTGTAAATTTCCTACCCTAAATATATCAAAAAAATATTTTTTTGTGAGTGGATATGCATTGCACTTCATTTGGACAACTTTAAAGGTGATTTTATCAATATTTAGATTTTTTGCACTCTCAGATTCCAGACTTTCAAATAGTTGTTCAAATATTGTCCTGTCCTAACAAAACATACAACAATGGAAAGTTTATTTATTCAGCTTTCAAATGATGTATAAATCTCAATTTCAAAAATTGACCCTTATGACTGGTTTTGTGGTTCATGGTCACATACATTAAAATTTCATTTTTTAAATTTAAAATATTTCCCTACTCTTTCTGCAAAGAAAAGTGACTGTCTTTATGAATTGAATCATTCATACAAATGATTCATTCAAAAACACTGATTAATTTGGGAACAAAGCCAAGAGTAATTGAATCACTCACTCAAGTGATTCATTCAATAAACACTGATAAATTCAGAATTCAGAGTCTTTGAATCATTCTCTCAATTGATTCGTTCAAAATGCTGATTCATTTAGGAATGGCACTACTGTGTTGTTGCTAGGAAACATGCAACACTCTAAAAAATGCTGGGTTAAAAACAATCCAAGTTGGGTTGAAAATAGACAAACCCAGCGGTTGGGTTAAATGTTTGGGTTTAAATGTTTGGGTTTAAATATTTATAAACTTAACTATTGTTTCAAAATTACTTTATGGCTGGTTTAAAATGAACCCAAAATTAAAAATCAGACACATAGCAATAATACAGTAATATGCAAGCAATACAGTAACTTTTAAACAATAGTTAAGTTAATAAATAAAACTACCCAAGCAGGTTGGGCAAACATTTAACCCAACCGCTGGGTTTGTCTATTTTCAACCCAACTTGGATGGTTTTTAACCCAGCAATTTTTAGAGTGAACAGTTAGTTCTGCTGTGGTTTTCTTTGGAACTGTTTTTGTTGGTGGAGTAAAAAGTAGTGTCTGAAAAAATGTGTCTAAAATGTAAGTTACTCAATGTTAACTTCTTGTTTTGTTTTATTGAAATGTACATATGAAAGCAATATCACATTCACAACCTTAATATCAGCACGGCTTTTGTCCGGTTGAGCGATATATCGACCTCCAAATCCACTACTGAATGGTTTATTTGCCTGCAACGTGAATGTCTTTGATATACCTGCATTTTCTCAGCACATATTGATGCAAGAGTTCATTTAATAAAATTAATCATCATTTCGTGCATTAATTTGATTAAAGGTTGAATTGATTGACAGCCCTAAAATAAACATTTAACAGCTCAAGACCTGTTCTGACATTGATGATGTGCCTTAGCAGTTCATAGGCTGTTAGATGCACATCTGAAAAATGCACTGCACCTTTGTATATTCATGTTTTAACAGTATAGGGCACAGGTCAATTCCCCTCCCCTGAAGCTTCACCCTATTCAATAATGTCTCTTCATCTCTCTCTCTCTCAAGGGCAGTGGGCATGGTTAAGTAGAGCGGACGGCCAGCCTCAGCTGAGAGGATTCAGAATAAATATTAGCTCAAGGTCATGCACTGTATTCACACTGGACTATGCATAATCATGAGTTAACCCTCCGCATGACCATCCCCTGTCTGAGCATGAGCAAAGCCTTACAGTCCTCCAGCTGCACATCACTGACAGTGAACTACCTCTAGAAAAGCCTTTATTACAAGCTAGGCGTGTGAGAGCCTTATATAATTTCTTCACTGTCGAAACTTGCCCTTACCACACTCTAAAAAATGCTGGGTTAAAAACAACCCAAGTTGGGTTAAATATGGACAAACCCAGCGATTGGGTTGTTTTGACCTGGTGGTTGGGTTAAATGTTTGACCCAACGTGCTATTGTTTAAAAATTACTATGTGGTTGGCTTAAAACAAACCCAGTATAGGTTGGAAATTATAAATGAGACACATAATTACTAGAGGAAACAATCATAATCAAAAGGTGAACATTTATTAACTCCCTTGGGTCAGCGGTCACGCCGGCGTGACCACCGCGTTTTTTTTTCTAACCAGTGTGAAAGAGACTCAAAATACTCCGTCAATGTTGCACATACAATTAAGAGTTATACACCATTTTAATCTGTGGAATATCTTCTTTTATTTGTGTACACTCAGAGTAAAAACAAAATGTTGTGCTTTTTGCAAAATAAAGAAAACTAACATGATGCGTGATCTCTCGTCTCCCTCTGAACGAAGTCCAATCTGATAGTTCTTAGAAAATGAACTGTAACTTAGTAAATACTAATCACAAAAAAATTAGACTTATGTCTAAAAAAACCATTGAAATGTCAGGTTTTAAATCGTGTAAGTCAAATCGAAAACAAACATTCTGTGTTTATGTAATCTGTATGAAAAGAGAGCCATGTCAGAAGTCCTTGATTCAGCTCATTATCCGCTAATGCGGCCACACCCACGGAGCCAGCGCTATTCAGACACAAATTCAGTCAATACATGCATACATCGTCTCAATCGTCCACTAAAGGAGGGAAAGCGTTTTCACATTTGGCTCCGAAACTCTAGAATAGCCTTCCTGATAATGTTAGGAGCTCAGACTTGCTCACCCAGTTTAATCTAGATTAAAGACGCATCTCTTTAGCCAAGCATTCACATAATGCATCTCATACCAGATCAACTGCACATGACTATCTTTGCTTAAAGTTATGAACAGCAGCTACGCTAATTATTCTCCTTTTGCTTTTCTGTTTTACCTCGGGACACCCGCCCTGAGGTGACTAGAGAGGGCTTCAGCTTCAGTTTGGATCCAGCCTCTTAAGAAGACCTCAGACGACCATCACCTGTGAAGAGACGGCGCCAGCTCCTGCGAGGACTTCAGAAGACGCAATCATCTGGATCAACATTCACATTGCACAATCTCTATATCCTAATTTATTGTTAATGTAATTCATTTTCCAGGAGCTCTTTGCTTCTACCTTCAGTTAAACTGCTAACAGTGATTGTAATTAATTACCTAAAGTATGTTATTTACTAACTACATTCTTTATATTGTAATGTTGACATCCATTTTCTGTAAAGCTGCTTTGAAATGATATGTATCGTGAAAAGCGCTATACAAATAAATTTTGAATTGAATTGAATTGAATCGTGTATTTATTGTCTTCAAAAGTGTTTATCTGGATGTTAAAGCCATGGTTAGCGACCTCTAGAAGACATGCCGTTAGTTCCTGGTTCCTGTTCTTCATTATATGAATTTGTGGACTAAAGGTGTACAGAGCGCCCTCCGGCTGCAATTATGAATTGAAAACACAGTATCCAGCGCTCATAGTGATGACAATAAATATTGAAATATTACTCCTCTGTATAGAAAATTGACAAACATGAGAATCCATCAATATTTCTCCAAACGTGCATGCTTTTAAGCTAAAAGCCTATATGAAATGCCATAGAGGTAACATAACTGTTCAGACACTTTGCATCACAGAAATGCATTATATTTTAAAGAATATAATAGAATACCATTATTTTAAATTGTAATAATATTTCACAGTATTGCTGTTTTTTCTGTATGTTTGATTTACATTATGATGAGCTTTGAGACATGATCAACAGAGGTTTTTTTCACAGCCTACCTGTCTGAAAGAGCTCATTATTTATGCAGCTCATTAGAGCTCTTTATGCGATTCTTTTGTCTTCTCAGGTGAGAATCACCCATTATTCATGATGATTCACGCCTCCACGCATACTGTGTTTCTTGACCAAAGATGTTTTAGAAAATGTAAATCTCTCTATTGTTTTATATGAACAAGCAGGCAACATAATTTTACCTCATTTTGAAGCAAAAACTCTAGTCTACAACCTCAAATACCCAGAAGTCTTGTGAACAAAGATTTAATATATATATTTTGGCTTTATTTCAGTGACTTAAGTTTTTTGTTTTTTCAATAACCACGCATAAACGTTATTCCTTCAAAAACACAAACATGTACATACATGTTCCTCACATATTATTGTAGCCTAGTTTGTGCTGAATACAGTGTAATGACACTTTTTCCATTAATATGTTTATGAACAACTGAAAAAAGCACAAATGTCAGGGCATGTCAAAACTTCTCCAGGCCCCAAAAATCCTCAGACCCCTGAGGGTTAATAAGCAATTTAATAAATGTTAATTTCCAACCTATTAATTTTAGGCAAACAATATAGTAATTTTTAAACAATAGTTGGGTTAAATAAAACTATCCAGCAGGCTGGGTCAAACATTTAACCCAACCACTGGGTCAAAACAACCCAATCACTGGTTTTGACCAAATTTAACCCAACTTGGGTTATTTTTAACCCAGCATTGTTTAGAGTGCAGGGTTTCCCAGCCTGTGGGTCACCACATATATTTGAATTTAGGGGAACTGATTATAATTTTCTCTGAACCAAGCAATTTGCTACACAGACAGAAAATAAACACAGAGTGAAAACTTCAGGAAAGGCACTAGTGTTTTTAATGGCGAAATAATGCTGAAATAAAATAAAATATAAACAAATTAGACAAAACTAGTTGAATTAGTTGAGAAAAAAAATACTCATCTTGCAATGCATGTTGGGGCCAAAAAAAACTCCTTGTTTCTTGTGAAAATCCTCAGCATTCAGTGAAATAGGTGTAATCAAAGGAAAGACACGCAACATATTGAAACTATGCAGTGATATTCATATGCCAATCACTAAAATCACTCTGGATGTATCTGAAGAAATGTAGGCGCAAGATGAAATAGCAGGTAATTTGGTCCATTTATATTATCTGTTCACAGATATGCATGAGGATAGGGTCTTGTGAAGCATATTTTGTGGAATAAATGAATGAATAAATAAATAAATAATAGTTTTCTTTAGTTAGAAAAAGATCTAGACTGTCACAGTAGATGAAATATAAACTACTCACACCATATCCTAAACTAGAGCAATGCAACAAGTCATTTGTCCATCCAATTCGAATGGCTGCACGATGTGACACAATCACTATGGAGCATCAAGTGTAACCTGACTAATTTCATGCACCGTATGAATTACATGAGTCAAAATGCAGTATTTCATGATAAAATGCTGTTACACCATAATGTGTTTCATACACAGAACGACAAAAGCCAGTTGCATTCTCAGTGGAACCTCTTCGTTTAGTCTGCAAAAGGTGTTTTCTGTTACTTAAAAATGTTTTTAAAAAGTTCATTCACTGATATGTGTGCAAATGGAAAGAACTTATGTAAAGTGCATGAAATGACTGTCTGGTTCAGAATTTTGTGTCTGAAATGAATCGAGGATTTTACATTTGACAGAAAGCAACTGGCTTTTGTGTTTCTGTGCATGAAATGCAAAAATAGATGAAAAAGATGCGATCAATTTGATTTGATCAATTTAATGCATCCTTTTTGAATAAAATTTCAATAATAATAATAATAATAATAATAATAAAAACCTCACTGACCCCAAACTTTTAAAAGGCGCTTTATGTGGAGAGGTATTTTGGACCAATGAGATTTCACAGTGGGCGGGGCTACTACGCACAACCCCACAGAAATAGAAATAAAGCAATCATCAAAATGCCCTGTTGCTGCAGTCACGACTGGTAAAGGAAAAACTCCACAAAGATTTACATGCAAGAGATCGCTTTTACCGTTTGTCACGTTATTGCATCACGTTACACAAGCTGTTTCTCTGTTGTGAGAGAGAATAACAGTCAAAGTTATTCAAGAATCAGAAAATATCAGAATGCCATGTGATAGCACCAGTTGTTAGAGAAATGAAAATAAGTTCACTTTTACATGCGATGAAAGCATGGGTAAGGGAAGAAAAAAGCACAAAAAGAGCTCGTGTGTGGCATTATCTTGATTTGAAAGATACACAGGGAGAGGCAGGGAATAGAATAAAGAGAGAGGAGAGAAGAGAATGGCTTAGACATGTTCTCTTTGAATTTCACTTATAATAGACTCTCCAGATCCTCCCCCTTCCCCCTCTCCTCTACTTCTCCCACTCTCAGAACAGAAACACGTTTGAATTTCTTCTCCACAGGGGTTTATAATAAAATGCTATTTAACCACGCTTCTCTCTCTCTCTCTCTCTCTCTCTCATTCGCTCTTTCTTAGCTCTCCTTCTCTCTTGCATCCTACTCTCTCCTTGTTTGCTGTGCTTTTTAAAAATATACTGTATATTATTTTGCAAGAATGCCTCTCACTGGATTTCCAGGTCATGAGCTTGCATATTCAGTAGGGTCCAAAAGTCTGAATATACATTCAAAATCTGGGGTTTAAAATCTAATTTAAAGGAACAGTTCACCCAAAATGACCACTCTATCACGTAACCTGTCTCACCTTCATGCCGTTTCAAACCTGAATGACTTTCTCTCTTTTGTGTAACACAAAGAATATATTCTGTACTGTTTTTGTCCATACTATGAAAGTCAATGGGGTCCAAAACCTTGTACAGACAAAAAAAAAAGTCTTCTCTTCAAAATATCTTCTTTTGAGTTGATGGAACATGAGGGGTGATTCATACCATTGATTTTCTATGTGAACATGCACTAGCCGTTCATGTTTAACATCAATCATTCACGTCTTACATATTTTGTAGCATTTCGCTCATGACAAACGTAACGTTCTACCGCTTAAAGGGATAGTTCACCCAAAAAGGAAAATTATCCCATGATTTACTCACCCTTAAGCCATCCTAGGTGTATATAACTTTCTCCTTTCAGATGAACACAATTAGAGATATATTTAAAAATATCCTGGATCTTCCAAGCTTTATAATGATAGTGAACGGGGGCGCGAGTCTGAAGCCCAAAAAAGTGCATCCATCCATCATAAAAATAATCCATAGGGGGTTAATAAAGGCCTTCTGAAGCGAAGCAGGTTTTTATAAGAACAATATCCATATTTAAAACTTTATAAACTAAAATAACAGCTTTTTGCGCCACAAGAGTAACGTCTGACGCATTGTATGATGCAGGATGTAGGAGTATCATAAGTTTAGACGCCTCTCGCGGTTCAAACAAATAGGGCTGGGCAACAAACTCAAGCTCCTCTTCTCTTATATTGAAATCCTTCGACATTTCTCTCTAAAATTTCTCATTTTAGACTTCTAATTCGTGACCAGTGTTTTGTTTTGCTCTCTCCTCTGTGCTTCCATTTGTTATTGCATCATGCGTCGGGTCAGAGGTCACTCTTCTGGCATAAGTCGAAGCTGGTTATTATAGTTTGTAAAGTTGTAAATATGGATATTTTTCTTACAAAAATGCATCAATTCGCTTCAGAAGGCCTTTATTAACCCCCTATGGATTACTCTTATGATGGATGGATGCACTTTTTTGGGCTTCAAAATCTCGCCCCCCCCCCAATTCACTACCATTATAAAGCTTGGAAGAGCCAGAATATTTTATAATATAACTCTGATTGTGTTTGTCTGAAAGAAGATAGGCATATATGGTTTGAGGGTGAGTAAATCATGGGAAAATTGTCATTTAAGGATGAACTATCCCTTTAATTTAAAAGTAGTGTAAATTTGAACAAATGCAAAAAGTATTTTAAGAACTTTTTTTTTTTTTTCAATGCAAAAATGCATTCTCCCTTGGAACAATGAGGTTGACTAAATGAATTTTCATTTTTGGGTGAGCTATCACATTAAACCGGAAATAAACATGTTAGTGGTTGAAAGAGTATGCTATGATGATGCTATGATGTAAAATTAATTATAAATACTTAAAGGTGATACAGAGGATTTTTTCGTCGACTGAGAATCCAAAAACTGTTACTGAGTTTTTTAAATGAGCGCATGCGTAAGAACAGCCCCCCTCCTTCACAGCTCATTTCAAAGGAACGCCTCCCAAAACTCGTGAACACTCCTATTGGAACACGAGTGTTTACCACTGGCATTCGCTGTGTCGTGTTAGTGGATTCTTTATGTCAGACTCACCGCAGGTAACTCATAATCTGTAGTTGTTACTCCTGTCTCCTGACAAAAACATTGCATGCGGCGCCTGTGGAGTGTGGAAAGTTACTGGAGCGCGCAGCCGCGCTGGTCTCTCACAAGGAACGTCACGGCAGTGATTGACAAACCAGAGGGCCAATCGTTTACGCGATCATCGTGAGAGATTGGCTGATGTTTTTAAGGCCCTACCTCGTGCACAGATGATGTATATTAATATTATTACTTTCAGTGCACCTAATAAATAGTCTTTTATCAGTTAGTAAAGACAGTTTCAAGTAATATTGCAAAAATGTATAAAACAAAACATCCTCTTTAGCACCTTTAAGATTCTGCACTATTGACTATTTGATTGTCTGTACAACTCCGTGGTACAGACAATCAAAAGTTTTGCTTCCACTAAAGACCAAGTTGCTCTTTGGGTTGTTCTCAAATATCACTGAAGAACATGATCATCAGGTTTGACAAACTTGTGTCATTGATGCAGCTCGAATGCATGATGAGAGACAAAACCAAACCACTGAGACATTCTGAAAATGCAACTTTTCACTATTATTATGCTGATAATTTTCACTAATGATTTCAGACTTTTGGACCCCACTGTTTGTGTTTTCAGCGTTGACCCCCTCTTCCCCTCTTGCGTGCATTTCCAGCTCATTTGCTCCGCGGCATTAACCTTCCGGCATTTTCTCATTCCTAGCCCATCTCCCTGTCCATCCGTCATCTCCGCCGCCCACCCCATCGCTCACCTCGGCATCTCAGCATCATTCCCGCATCTTCCTTTATCATTTACCTGTGTGCCCCTCCTTTTCTTCTCTCCCTCTTACCCTGTCAGTCTCTTTCTCTCCCTCTAATTGCTCTCTCTTTCCTGCTGAGCTCCAGCCCGGAGGCTAAATGATTTTCACTGCAAGAGACAGAGTGAAAGAAAACACAAAGCCGTTCCGAAAAAGACATTCCGCAATTATTACTGATGATCTCTCTCGCAGCGTGTGTGTGCTGTAACTGTTGCCCCTGCATGCACTCTTTTCGCTCGTTCTTATTCTCACTTTATTCGCATTTTTACTCATCCCCCCTCCCTTGCTTTGTAGAGATATTTAATTCTATTTGGATGTTCAGTGTTTTAGAACAGCTTGTTGGCCATGCTTTTAGGAATGAGAGTAGACAAGCCGCTTGTGTGTGCGTGTGTGTGTGTGTGGTCAGATCACACGCGCTACGCCATATTGGCCCCCCAAGAGACACACCCCATTAAAATGCCAGTGACAGCCACCATCTACCCCTGCCAACACCTAACATATTCAAAACGCTCCCCGAGCACTCGAGAAATGAGAAATATAATAACCCAGTGTGCCAGAGCTGCAAAAGCGTACACAGCACGAAATTTGCACATGCTCCAAGGTTACTCAATTTCACCAGCTTGGAGCTCCACGGTGGCATCCTAACCTCATCTTTTTCATCCCGAAAATACGCATCGTGCTACAAACGCGCTCCTGTTGAATTCAGTTATAGGTTTCATCAACAGATTGTCTGAGATCTTGGTGCGTTCCAGGTGGATTCGCAAAGAATCTGCGGGTATCCCTCGTGACAGCCGGAGCCCTGGAGCTTGCGGAAAGAGTGCAGGGGATCAGGCAGCTGGTTGCTGCTGCAGTGTGTCGTTCCTCCGAGCAACAGCTTGAAAGGAGGCCGTATTACATTACAGGTTGCTTGTAGTACCCACCAGCACCGGAGCATACGGTAGGAACACACACAAACATACTTAACATTAAGTCTTGACAAATAGTCCAGGGGTGGACTGGGACTCAAAGCCCAACACCGGACAATCACAACACAACATGGATAATTTCCCAATACACAAGTGAAGCCACTTTTCACTTCAGAGGAAAAAATAAATTGGCGATTGTGAGATAAATCTCGAATAGAAACAAGTAAGGCTGCACGATTATGACAAAAATCATAATTGTTGATTATTCCCTTTAAATTGTCAATGCCGTTATAAATTACGATTATTATGTTTTGAATAGCTTTATGCCATTGTTTGAAGCAACTGCATGCCATATTTTTTATATGAAACACTATTCCTGAAAAACTTGTATTGCTTATCTACAGCATTAAGCCTCAAATATCTGCTTTGGTTTCTTCTTTAAATAAAAACATGTAAAAATATGCATGGTATTATATTGTTATACTGAAACTAAAATATCTTAAGCATGCAGAATAATGTAAGAAGACATTTTTTTGTAATTGCGCCTTTGAACGATTACGTAATTGTGGCATCTGTAATTGTGATCACGATTGTAAATTCGATTCATTGTGCAGCCCTAGAAAAAATAAATAATTGTGGGATATAATAAAGCCACACTGCAGGAAATCATATTATGAGATATAATTTCACAACAACAGCTTTTCAGATATAAAGTCTTATTATGCGATTTAAAGTCATATTGTGAGGTATACATTCACAATCATGGGAAATAAAGTCACAACTGAGAGATTTAAAATTACAATATGGGATATAAATTTAGATTGTGAGATATAAAGTTACATTGTGAGAAGTCATAATATGAGATATTAATTCACAACTGTGAGATATACAATAATGGCACATTTTCAGACGTAGTCACATTATACGATATAAAGTGAAATGTGAAATACAAACTTGCAATTAAGAGATTTAAAGTTGATATAAAGTCACATTATACAATATAAAGTCACATTGTGAGAAGTCATATTATGAGATATAAATTCACAACAGCACATCTTCAGACATTGTCACATTATGTGACAAGTCATTATGTGATATATACACTTTTTTGGGAAATAAAGTCACAACTGTGAGATATAAAGTCACTTTATGCAATATTGTGAGACGTAATGCTACATTGTGCGATGTAAAGAAATATTGCGACGTATAAACTCACAATCTTGAGAAATAAAGTGTCAATTGTGAGAAGTTAATCACATTATGTAATATAAAATCATATTGTGAGATATAAACTCTCAATCTTGGGAAATAAAGTCACAACTGAGATATATAAAATCACAATATGGGATATAAACTCACGTTGTGAGATATAAAGCCACATTGTGAGAAGTCATAATATGAGATATTAATTCACAACTGTGAGATATGATGGCACATTTTCAGACGTAGTCACATTATGCGATATAAAGTGAAATGTGAAATGCAAACTTGCAATTAAGAGATTTAAAGTCACAACCGTGAGATATAAAGTCACAATCTTGGAAAATAAAGTTGCAACTGAGAGATATAAAGTCACATTGTGAGAAGTCATATTATGAGATATAAATTCAAATAAAGTCATTATGTGATATATAAACTAATTTTTGGGAAATAAAGTCGCAGCTGTGAGATATAAAGTCACATTATGCAATATAAAATCATATTGTGAGACGTATTGCTACATTGTGCGATGTAAAGAAATATTTTGACATATAAACTCACAATCTTGGGAAATAAAGTCACAACTGAGAGATATAAAATCACAATATGGGATATAAACTCACATTGTGAGATATGATGGCACATTTTCAGACATTATGCGATATATAAAGTCATACTGTGAAATGCAAACTCGCAATTAAGAGATTTAAAGTCACAATTTTGAGATATAAAGTTGCAACCGTGAGATATAAAGTGACATTACGCAATAAATAGTCACATTGTAATATATAAACTCACAATTTCCGTAATATAAAGTCGTAGTTGTGAAATACAATTTGATATATAAAGTTGTATTGTGGGATATAAGTCATCTTGTGAGAAATAAACTCATAATTTCAAGAAATAAAGTCAGAATTACCTTTTTTATGCATTTCCTTAGTATCAGAATCACAAGCATATACTGTAACACAAACTTGCCTGATGCCTGATATTTCCAAACTAACTTTCAAGAGATTCAATGTGAACCTTTGAACCCCACTTTATAAAATGATTTTCAGTGTATTTCATAGCCTTTTTTTCCTTGCAAAGGCAGCACAAACATCACACAATAAATGAAATAATACTGATACTACTGAGTGATCTGATTTTTGATAGATAGGAGACTTTGACAGATTAAAAAGTCCAATATTTGAACATAATTCTTCAATAAACAAGTAGAGTTTCATTATGTGGTTTTACTGACTTTATTCAGCTGACCCGTACTATACGGCGCTAATAATATAACACCATACCCCCACCCTCCATGTTTGGCCTCTAGCAGGTGAGGAGACTCATGGGCAGACAAATAGCAGCAGAAGAGCGATGGGGCAGCCAGCGGCAGGAAAGGAAGTATAACGCCCTGCGGTCAGTCAATGAATGACGCCTGGTGGTAACATCACAGTGTGCTACAAGGTCACTTTCAAAAACCTTAACACTTACGGCCCATCGATGATAAAACAAACTCCTAACCCTCAGTCCATGAGATTTCTCAAAACTTATATGAAAACAAACCTCTTTTTAAAATGCATTTATCTACATGAATGCATGAAACAGTAGTGTATAACCCCAGTCTAAACCAAGATCCCCACTCAGTGAGACCCAATCTAAAATATCAAGATACTACTGGAGCAAAAGGTTTCAAAAGCCACCCAACTGGAGATAGCTGAGCTGCCATGAAATTACAGAAATCAAGTGTTTGTGAGTGTTTTTAAATGGATTTCATAAAGCATTTGCAACACATTTTATGGTGTTTTGATGCACTTGCCATGAGAGGATTTGAAAATATGAAATGAAGAAAGTGAAAGATCAAAGCTCAAAATGCTGTTTAGAGATTCTCCTGGACAGAGCACTGTTAGTGGTCTGAGGAGATTTCTGAAAACCTAAGTGAATTCGTTATTATTTAACAAATAATTATTTAGAACTAATGGTTGTGCTATCTCTCTGTTAGAGACTCATTAGTTAATTCAGCTGGAGGAATAACATAAACACATCACAGCTGCTTGTGTAGTTAACTTACACTTACTGTTTTCAGTCCTCCTCACTTAATACTGTCAGTTCTATCAGTGCTTGAAGTGGGTAAAATCAGATTTAAATTTGCTTTAAAAATTGGTTCTTCCCCCTAGGCAGATGTCAGCCGACCCATCTATCCCATTCAGAATTTAATTGAAAAAGTCTTTTAAATCCCAATTTAACAACAGATAAAATGGCAGATGGATGCAATGATGGATGGATGGATGGGTGGATGCAATGATGGATGCAATGATGGATGGATGCAACGATGGATGGATGCAATGATGGATGGATGCAACGATGGATGGATGCAACGATAGATGGATGGATGGAATGATGGATGATGGATGGATGGATGGACGGATGGATAGATGGATGGATGCAATGATGGATGTAACGATGGATGGATGGACAGACGGACAGATGAAACAATGGATGGATGGATGGATGGATGGATAGAACGATGGATGGAATGATGGAAAGATAGATAAAACAGTAATGATAAATGATAAAACATTTTAAATGAGCCTTGGCCCACAGGACTCAACGGTGCTTCTGGACCATGTTCACCATGGATGGATGCAATGATGGATGGATGGATGGATGGATGCAACGATGGATGTATGCAACGATGGATGGATGGATGGATGCAATGATGGATGGATGGAACGATGGATGGATGGACAGACGGACAGATGAAACGATGGAGGGATGGATGGATGGATGGATGGATGGTGGATGGATATAACGATGGATGCAACGATGGATGGATGGACAGATGGACAGATGAAACGATGGAAGGATGGATGGATGGATGGATGGATGGATGGATGGATGGATGAAACAATGGATGGATGGATGGATGGATGGATAGATAGATAGATAGATAGATAGATAGATAGATAGATAGATAGATAGATAGATAGATAGATAGATAGATAGATAGATAGATAGAACAATGGATGGATGGAACGATGGATGGAACGATGGAAAGATAGATAAAACAGTCCATTTTAAATGAGCCTTGGCCCACAGGACACGACGGTGCTTCTGGACCATGTTCACATATGGCTTCCTTTTTGCATGATAGAGCTTTAGTTGGCATCTGCAGATGGCACGGCAGATTGTGTTTACCGACAGTGGTTTCTGGAAGTATTCCTGGGCCCATTTAGTAATGTCATTGACACAATCATACCGGGTTGTAGATAGATAGATAGATAGATAGGGTGGATGGGTGGATGGATGATGGATGGATGGATGGATACACAAATGTGACTATGGATGGATGGATGGATGGATGGATGGATGGAACGGTGGATGGATGGATGGATGGAACGGTGGGTGGATGGACGGACGCAACGATGGATGGATGGACAGACAGACAGACGGACGGATGAAATGATGGATGGATGGATGGATGGATGGATGGATAAAACAATAGATGGATGGATGGATGGATGGATGGATGGATGGATGATGGATGGATGGATACACGGATGGGACTATGGATGGATGGATGGATGAAACAATGGATGGATGGATGATGATACAATGGATGGATGGACATACGAACGGACAGAGAATGACAGACAGACAGACAGACCTATCTATCCCATTCAGAATTTAACTGAAAAAGCCTTTTAAATTCCAATTTAATTAAACTCCAGTTCAACTGAATTGTGCAAAAAAAGGATAGAATAACAGAAAAAAGGACAGAGGGAAGGACGTATGAATGGACAGACAGACAGACAGAAACCAGATAAAGAGATGCCAAACAAGCTGCTGGCAAAACAACTGTGGTATTTTGAATCTGATTTGTAAACCACAACATTTCAAATCAAAACCAATCAAACAAACTCAGAGGAGAGTAAAGGGCTGATACTGTAATCAAGAGACCCCGAGCACCACAACATCACTTCCACAAACACAAAACCACAGAGGAATGATGTTGTTTGCAAGCACTTCAACTACCAAATCTCAGTCATGCCACTTATATTTTGTACCTCCAAATTATGCCTGTTAGGAACAGCCTAGGGAGACCCACAGTTTTATAAGACCACTGTTCTGATAAGTTCATACAATAGAGTGCACATTTATTTTCCCCATGCGTCACACCCTGCCGTTGCTTTTGAATGCAAAAGATGTGCTAATTTATGTCCATACATTAAGATCAAGAAGGAAATGCATTCATTTTGGAATTACAGAGGAGCATATATTGTTGTCATAAAGCCTCTGCATATGCTCACTGGCAATGAGTTCTCTGACATAAACATATGGATGCTTGTTATGCCAACCCCCCAATTTGATTATCATTTAACGCAACCATAATTGCGTATAATTGATGTTACCTACCATAAAATATGTTAAAATGCATAATGGGCCAGTGCTGTATTTATAGACGCCGTAATGAGTATATGAACGCGCGCTCCAAATGCCGAATCTGTGCTTAGCATCACGCTGCAGATTGAGTGTGCAGTGGCACTTGGCACGTCTGCCGCGGGGCTACATAGTTCGCTTCAGCCCTTTATTAAATCATAATCATCTCAGTTATAAGGCGCAGCAAAACACGTCCCCATTGACTCAACAGACAGCAGTGCAGGCGGCTCCGCATAGGGCCGAAGCAGCTAGATTAAACATCCGTAAGAGCATTAGGACACATAAGAGCATTAGGTGTGTACGTACACACACAACACATGCTCAGGCTCTGAACGGGCTCAGCCGCGGTGTTAGATACCGTGAAGGATGGGAACTATCAGTGACAGCATTGCCACCTGTTAAGCACACCATATTGGCTCTAATGACATCCAGGACTGTCCATCTGTAGTAATGGTCAACGGCACCTAAGGCATTTTCAGTCTCCTAATTCCCCATTCCTTCTCTCTGCAGCTTTCTCTCGCTCCCTCCGATTCTTTCTGCTGTCCACGAGGCCCTAATGAAGATCAATGCTTGTCTTCTTACCCACTCTAAACAGCCGTCCCGTTTGAGTGCAGTGATCAAATGTGTCTAAAACTATCGGGTGGATGTGTCTGGCTCTGGAGCTGGGTATTAACAGCACAGGGGGTTCCATTAAATGCTGCAGGAGCCAACTCACAGACAGGAAGGCATCCCAGAAGAGAACACAAGAGGGTTTTTTTCATATCCCACAGTGCTGTCTGACTGCCTCAGGCAGACACGCAGAATCATCATCATTCATTTACTCAACGTATTACCCCACCGCCTTCCCCAGCCACGCCAACTGCAGCTCAGGGAGACGGCTAGAGGAAAAAGATGAGAGACGCAAAGAGAGAGGAGGAGACTGTGAAACAATGTCAGACATACAGTGCCAGGCAAAGTTTTGGAAACATTTGATTGAATGCATGTTTCTCATCATCTAAAAGACCTTTTCATCTAAATGCTTGGAATTAAATACTTGTAAGACAAAAATATTTTTCTTATGGCAGCTTGTTTCTGCCACTGAATAAAAAATAAAAAAGGTAATTGCGACTTTTTATTTCACAATTCTGACTTTTATCTCGCAATTGCGAGTTATAAACTTACAATTATGACTTTTTTCTCATAATTGTGTGATATTAAAGAGAAAAAATGTAACTGTGCGATATAAAGTTGCAATTGCAAGTTATCAAGTCAGAATTGTGTAATATAGTCTCAATTGCGAGATATAAACTTACAATTCTGACTTTTTTCTCAAAATTGTGAGAAAAATGTCAGAATTGTGAGATAAACTCGTAACTGGGAAAAAAAAAGTTGCAATTGAGAGTTATAAAGTCAGAATTGAGAGAAAAAAGTCAGAATTGCGAGTTATAAAGTCAGAATTGCACAATAGAAAATCGCAATTGCACGAAAAAAAGTCAGAATTGCACGATATAAAGTCGTAATTGCGAGTTATAAAGTCAGAATTCTGCAATATAAAGTTGCAATTGTGAGTTATAAACTTACAATTATGACTTTTTTCTGAGAATTGTGTGATATTAAAAAGAAAAAATTTAACTGTATGATATAATGTTGCAACTGCAAGTTATCAAGTCAGAATTGTGTAATATAGTCTCAATTGCGAGATATAAACTTACAATTCTGACTTTTTTCTCAGAATTGTAAGAAAAAAGTCAGAATTGTGAGATAAACTCGTAACTGCGAGAAAAAAGTTGCAATCGTGAGTTATAAAGTCCGAATTGTGTGATATAAAGTCGCAATTGTGAGAAAAAAGTCAGAATTGAGAGTTATAAAATCAGAATTGCGCGATATAAAGTCGCAATTGCAAAAAAAGAAAGAATTGCGCAATATGAAGTTGCAATTGCGAGTTATAAAGTCAGAATTCTGCAATATAAAGTTGCAACTGCAAGTTATAAACTTACAATTATGACTTTTTTCTCATAATTGTGTGATATTAAAGAGAAAAAATTTAACTGTGCGATATAAAGTTTCAATTGCAAGTTATCAAGACAGAATTGTATAATTATTGTTAATATAGTCTCAATTGCGAGATATAAACTTACAATTCTGACTTTTTTCTCAGAATTGCGAGAAAAAAGTCAGAATTGAGATAAACTCGTAACTGCGAAAAAAAAGTTGCAATTGACAGTTATAAAGTCAGAATTGAGAGAAAAAAGTCAGAATTGCGAGTTATAAAGTCAGAATTGTGTGATATAAAGTCACAATTGCAAGAAAAAGTCAGAATTGTGCAATATAAAGTTACTATTGCAAGAAAAAGTCAGAATTGTGCAATATAAAGTTACTATTGCGAGTTATAAAGTCAGAATTGTGATGTAAAGTCAGAATTGCGCAATATAAAGTCGCAATTGCGAGATATAAACTTACAATTCTGACTTTTTTCTCAGAATTGCTAGAAAAGTCAGAATTGCGCGTTATAAAGTCAGAATTGAGTGATCCCTTTCGAAAGGGAACTCTACACTGCGTTTTACCGCATATGGGGAACGTCACTCGTGAACCAGTGTCTGGAAGCCAAGTATCAAATCTCTCCAATCCTATTGGCCGGCGGCAGCCTATGACGTCATCATAGCGCGACCCGGAAGTATATAAGGAGCGCCTAGAGAACCAGTCAGTATCTTTTCGTCTTTCGGGACTGTTTTGTCTGATCGCAATTTCATTGAATCTGGTAAGGGAACTTTGTATTATGTCTGACAAACGTTTCAGGAAGTGTGCTGATCCGTGTCCAAGGTTTTTGACACCCGAGGACACACACAACCTGTGCGTTTTCTGTCTGGGAGAGGAGCACGCACGGACAGTGCTTAAGGGCGCTGTCTGTGTTAACTGTGAGCGTCTTCCGTTCTCGTTTGGGTCGCAATTGTGAAAAAAAGTCAGAATTGTGCGATATAAAGTCGCAATTGCGAGTTATAAAGTCAGAATTGCGCAATATAAAGTCACAATTGCTAGATATAAACTCACATTTGCAAGAAAAACAGTCAAAATTGTAAGATAAAAAGTCACAGTAACCCTTTTTATTTTTTATTCAGTGGCAGAAACAAGCTTCCATATTTTATTCTTTTTTCAAAATAAATAAATAAAACAAGTTAGATTTACCAAAGCTGAAATCAAAACCATTAAAGCTAATAAAGAGAATACATCTTAAAACTATTTTACTGATCCGACTGACACTTTTTCTTGTTTTAAATCTAAACCTCAAAAAAACTAAATCAAATAAAATGTATTCTTAATTTACTTAATTTCCTCTCTTTGTTAATTAAGCTTAATTGCTTGAATTTATTATCTAACACAAAAAAGCAAATGTACCTAGGAAGATGTTTAAATATTTGTTTTACTGGATAACAGGACAAAAACATTGATTCAAAAATGATTTAGCAGTATCTGTATTAATTCCTACTGTATATAGCATGTATTTGTAAATTCTTTACAAAAAAGAAATATTACAATACAACAATTAAAAATAAATAAATATATAAAATAACAATATATTTAAAAATGAATACATTTAAAATTTAAATGAATGGTTGAGAAGTTCACCTCTTGATGTGTGAGAAAAGATTTGCAAAGCTGTAATCAAGGCAAATGGTGGTGAAAAACTAAAATAATAATAAATCTAACAATTTTGATACTTTAATAATTATTCTAAAGATCGTAATAAAGAACGCATGTCTAGAATTTGACTGGTACTATAAGTCATGCACACAGTTCAACACTTTGATCCCCAAACTGGGTCAGTAATGGAGTATGACTCATAGAAGAGAGGGCAGGTAACGTTTCCGTGCTCCACAACCGGCTCTTGATTTTCTGATGAGAAGAGCGATTGTTTATCACAGCACATACTGTAGCTTTAACAGAGCAGAATCAGTGGCTGATTAAGAGCCTGATTGAAACATTATTCTGTGACCTGCAGAGCTCGACTTCCTCAATCCTCAGGATTCAAATAGACAACGATAGCAAGAAAAAAGACTGGGATAATGTGAGTAATGCTATTAAGATCAGTGATGTGATAAACATTCAGACATGATGTTCTGTGGGAGACGTCTTTCGGTCTCAGTGTGAGCTTTACTTTTACAGTTCGCTGTGTGGAGGGTCATATTGGTTAGTGATCATTTGATTTTCCTCTGCCAATTTCATTAATCTCAGCTCATTATTTAATTAGGATAAGTGGTTATTTAGATATATATTTAAAATCATTGTCTATTAAAAGTTGATATCATTGAGTTTTTGTTAAAGGGAAAGTTCACCCAAAAATGAAACGTCCTCATCAAATCATTTACAGAAGAATGTTTTTTGTCCATACAGTGAAAGTCAATGGGGTCCAAAACAACTCTGGACCCCACTGTCTTTCACTGTATGGGCAAAAACAACACACAAAAAAAACACAGACATTTACCAAAAAATCTTCCTTTGTAAAGAAATAAAGTCAAATGCTTTTGTTCAAAAGTTTAGGGTCAGCAAAGATACATTAAATTTATCAGAAGTGCCAGTTAAGACATGTATAATGTTACAAAAGATTTCTATTTCAAATAACATCTGTTTTAAACTTTCTATTTATCAAAGAATCCTGAAAAACTGTATAATAATAAATAATTAGGGATGCACCAATATGAAAATTTTGGATGATACCGATAACCGATAATTCTTCATATTTGAAAGCCGATAACCGATATATTAGCCGATAAATCTAAGTCAAAATTTTTCTATCATTTTTGAGAGCCTGATTAAAAAAAACAAAAGTCTCACCAATAAAAGCCATGTCCCAATCACACAATTATAATGTTCTCATTATAATTTTATGTAGCCTATGACAGACTTGTGCTGTACATTACACTTAACTGTTTTTTCCTTTTTGATGTGACTTCAATCATATTTCAAGCAGTTCAAAACCATCATGGCGAACAGTGCGCATCTCAAGTGTCTCAGCTGAAGGAAATAATCCATCATTTATCGGCTTTAATATATTGGCCAAATTTTCTTATCAGGCCGATAACGATAATATTAAAAACGAACAAGAAAATACCGACCCCAGACTTTTGAACAATAGTCTACAGTAGTCTAGTAAACCATCCCTTTAATGGAATCAAAATGGGTTCTTACCCTTCCAATGAGCACTGGTTCTGGACCAGCATACTCCTCGATGACAAAGAACTGGTTCCAGATCCAGCTTCGTCTTCTTCTGGATCGAGAAATTTGCCCTTTTTGTTGATTGCGCCCCTCATCTTCATCCTCATCCATTTCCTGGAAAACAAGGCCCTGTCCACCTCTGCCAAGGCGAGAGTCCACAGTCATCTCTCCGCTCTCCTCCACCTCCTTTCTTCCCCAATCTGGATCTGGTGGGAGTTTTAGGATGTGGCTGCTGTCAATGGGTTCTGAAATTTTAATCAATGGATTCTGAGTGACACTGAAAGGCATAAGAACGCTCTGATCTGATTCCTCTTTAAAATCAAGACTCCTTTCAGTCAGCGAGCTGAAAACATCAGGTCGAAGTCCTGAGTCGATCTGAGATGGAGTGTGTGATACGCCCATATCTCTCTGACCAGCGAAGGGATTCGTCTCGGTGCTGGTCACGATCTCACTTTGGAGAGTTGATGCTATGTGAGTCGTGAAGTGTTTGTACTTCCACGAAGCAGTGACTGGTACACCTCTCGCCTCGCCTGTTTTCCTGTCCTCCTCTCCTGGATTCATATTGAATTGTTTAAAGAGAGTGTGAACAGTCTGATCCGAATTCAGACTGACATTTGTATAAGTGCTTGAATGTAGCTCCGCAGTCTGGTTATCCGCGTTATAAAGTTCAGGAGCGCCTGTCCTGTCTTGTTTTTTCAGTTTGAGCGCCTCCATCTGACTGTGATCCATGTTGATCAGATCCCTTTTCCTGCTGTGACTCATTTTGCCTGGAATATTCAGACCTGGAACACTCTGAAGCTGGGAATTCACAATCCGAACAAGGTTTTCTTTAGATATTAGTTTTAATAAGCTTCCAGTGAGATTCAATTTTCGAGGCGAATCTGGAGTGACTACCTTTGTACCTGCTGTAGTGTGAATGGCAAAATTTGAACTCGATCTGGATCTTGGTGGGATTTTGAATCTTGTTCTATTGAAGTGCATGCCAGAGGTTGTCCTGTGGTGCTTTGGGATCCATTTGTCAACTCTTCCACCTTTTCTTGTGCTATTTCTGCTCCTTTTTAACTCTAAAGTGTCATCAACTGGTGCTTGTACCTTAAAATCCACTTGATCGGAGTCCTCCTTTACTTGTACAGGTGGTTTGGCATTGAACCCAACAAAGTGTTCCTTGGTGAAGATGGGAGAAGCTCCATGGCTCTGGTGAGCTGTAATCTGCTCTTCAATTTCCTCAGGACCAATCAGTTCTTTGAGTCTTGTCATTGTATTTCCATTCCTCTCCAAGCTTGTGTCCCATTGGTCAGTTGCTCCATTTCCTGTACGCTGGGTCTGAATTGAGCTCACCCCTCTTCTCCGAACAATCTTACTGACGCAGGCTCCTCCTACAAAACAGAGGGACACCAATAGGAGCAGCCTCCTGTCAATCATGTCGTCTTATTGCGATGTATTACTTTAAACAACAACTGATGAAAAGACGTGTTCGCTTTCCAGATGTCTGCATTCTTTCGTTCTTCTCTTCTCACTCTCCTTCACTTATTCCTCCATTACACCGCCTTCATCCAGCTCTGGAGAGTGTGCGTCAGTCACTGTTGTGTTCACTTTATGTATCTCCCTCTATCTAGCAGAGCTTCTGTGTTTTGGTGCTGGTGAAACGTTTTACTCAGTTTCCCACCGAGGGTTGGATGCCCTGAGAGAAAAGATAAAGATAATTAAGTTAAAACTTTAATCATTGCGGTATGTTAATTAAAAGTGGAACGACAAGGCAAGGTAGCAGAACACAGCAAGGCTGATTCATTCACGTATGAGTAATCTCAAGACAGTAACATCAGCATCATCATTAGAATTCAATATGAGCAAAGGTGGCTGTTATTTTCGTGTACTGTCAGATGTCTAAGGCATCAGCAGAAGGCTTATAGGAAAATTATGTTATGGCATTTCATTTGTGCTTATCGGAGACAGAGGCCTGGTGGGTAGCGCACACAGTGTTGCTCCAGATCTTATATCTGACTCTACTGTCTAGTGTTACACTTAAAATTTAAGTATGTTAAAATACATTCTCTTAACCCAGTTTTTTTCTTTCATTGACTACTATTAATATGCCATTCATGGGTTTATCTCCCCCAAAAGTGTAAACATCGAGCCTCCCAGTCACCATCTAAACACTGCGAGCAGTCTGCTCAGATCTGTCAATTTCTTTCCAGCTCAACCTATAGCGTGAGTTTGGGGTGTGGCTACTGTAGCAGGCGCGAGTTTGGGGTGTGGCTACTGTAGCAGGTGAGAGTTTGGGGCGTGGCTACTGTAGCAGGTGAGAGTTTGGGGCGTGGCTACTGTAGCAGGCGAAAGTTTGGGGTGTGGCTACTGTAGCAGGCGAGAGTTTGGGACGTGGCTATTGTAGCAGGTGAGAGTTTGGGGCGTGGCTACTGTAGCAGGCGAGAGTTTGGGGCGTGGCTACTGTAGCAGGCGGGAGTTTGGGACGTGGCTACTGTAGTAGGCGGGAGTTTGGGGCGTGGCTACTGTAGTAGGTGAGAGTTTGGGGTGTGGCTACTGTAGCAGGCGAGAGTTTGGGGCGTGGCTACTGTAGCAGGTGAGAGTTTGGGGTGTGGCTACTGTAGTAGGCGGGAGTTTGGGACGTGGCTACTGTAGTAGGCGGGAGTTTGGGACGTGGCTACTGTAGCAGGTGAGAGTTTGGGGCGTGGCTACTGTAGCAGGCGAGAGTTTGGGACGTGGCTACTGTAGTAGGCGGGAGTTTGGGGCGTGGCTACTGTAGTAGGCGAGAGTTTGGGGTGTGGCTACTGTAGCAGGCGAGAGTTTGGGGTGTGGCTACTGTAGCAGGTGAGAGTTTGGGGCGTGGCTACTGTAGCAGGTGAGAGTTTGGGGTGTGGCTACTGTAGTAGGCGGGAGTTTGGGACGTGGCTACTGTAGTAGGTGGGAGTTTGGGACGTGGCTACTGTAGTAGGTGAGAGTTTGGGGTGTGGCTACTGTAACAGGCGGAAAGTTTGGGGCGGGTGAACTGTAGCAGGTGGAGAGTTTGGGGCGGGTGAACTGTAGCAGGTGGAGGGTTTTGGGGCGTGGCTACTGTAGCAGGTGGGGGGTTGGGGCGTGGCTACTGTAGCAGGTAGGGGTTTTGGGGCGTGGCTACTGTAGCAGGTGGAGAGTTTGGGTTGGAAAGTTTGGGGTGTGGCTACTGTAGCAGGTGGAGAGTTTGGGGTGTGGCTACTGTAGCAGGTGGAGAGTTTGGGGTGTGGCTACTGTAGCAGGTGCCGGGTTTGGGGCGTGGCTACTGTAGCAGGCGGAGCCAGAGGGTGTTTAACCGCTGTGGGACCATGGATGATGCGTTATATGGGAAAAGACATTCAGCCTCAGGTACAGGAGTGCAAGATAAATTTTGCTAAATTTAGCCCTTCAAAGATTAAATATAAATAATTAATAAATTACACAAATAAATAAATACATAAATCATTTATGCTCTTATTGGCTTGTATATATGCTCAAACACTTTCACATCAGTGATGTTTTGCTATAACTTGGATCAAATTCAAAATGGTTTAAAGTCCCCCTGTGGTGAAAAAGTTTTTAATATTGTGTGGTGTTTTTAATATGCTTTAAGACAAACCATGTACAAATTCACAAGTCAGCACCATTGCTGAGTATTTTCTCCTTAAAACTGCAGTGAACCAAAGACAGTCTGAAAAACGCAGTTTGAAATCGCCCTTGTTCTCTATTTCACAAACATGTTGTAACCAATCACGTGAACATGTGGGTGGGCTTTAGTATATCATTAAATGTGCTGTGAAGTCAGCTTATCCATGTATATTTTTCTGTTGATATGAAAAATTGAGTACATTTAGCAATATAGTGGGTGAATTATGTATATGATGTATATTACGATGTTATGATGAACTATATGCCTTTCTCCACTGACTGAGTTGTTCAAGGCATTTCTAAGGATACTGATTTTTAGAACAGACTGAGATGGTTTGTGTAACATTAGCAACACATTATTAGCCGTTTGATAACGTACTCAATCAAATGGTGAATCATATTAATTACCGTTATGTGTCTGACGCTGTAGAAAGTGATACATCGACTTGTAAACGAGTCTGTATAATTCACTCTTCCTCTTCTTCTTCTGAATCAGTTTCTGGTTCAAACATTTATGGCTGAAGTAAACCAGTATTTCCACTTGCCATCATATAGCATTTACTACAGTAAAGTTGAGCAAGTGGATGAGGTATTTTGAAATTGTGCAATTGAGTGGAGGCGGGGCTAATGTGCATATTCATGTATCTGCGTATACTAAATGAAGCAAGGGTGTAGAGTTACATTCAAACTATTTTAATGCATGAAGAAATTTTTTTCACAGGAAAAAAAAACATTTAAATGTGTGATTTTGGTGATCAAAGATGAGTTTTGAGGGAGAAAAAAATAGTGAATACAGGTGGAGTTTAAAATGATTTAAAAACTTGAAAATAAGCTCACACAGATAGAGCAGGGATCTCATGGTCTTGAAAAACCTGAATGTATGAAGGAATTTTAAAAGTGTGATTTCAAAAGTCATGGAAATGATTAAAATCGTATAAAGCAGACTGCAGTAACCTGCCTCAATGATTACAGGACAGTGGCATCAAAAGTAATCATGAAGTGCCTGGAAAGATTGGTCCTCATGTATATCAAGACTGCTCTCACACCTACTTATGGATATCGCCAATACTGATATATTGCAACACCCCTAATAAACTCTATAGCAATATTTCAATTTTTAAATATTATGATTATTGCCAATACTGATATATTGTGACACCCCTAATAAACACGATAAAGATATTTCATATATTAAATATCAAGATTATCGTCAATACCGCAATGACAATAAAAGGAATCTTAATCTTAAAATTATGGAAATGTTCTAATTAACACATTTTTCTAGTTATGCCAAGCTCTTTTGGGATGGAAGATGCTATTTGTGCGTAAAACTATGTAGACTAATTACAAATGACTAGAAAATGCATAAAATTGACTAAGTGGTAATCAAAATTGTAAACCATGAAAAACAACATTCAGTTACTGAAACTTCTGGAACTATGGAATTTAATTACTTTATTAAATTATCTTAATATACTGCCACTCCTAGTTTCTGTAAAAAATAAATAAATAAATAAATAAATAATTAAAAAGAGCAATTTTTTATTGCAGTAGAAGTACCAGAAATATTTTAGGGGTACTTCAAATGTCTTTGTCAATGTGGGACTTTGGAGTCAAAATGGTTGAGAACCAGTGATTTATATAAATTTTAGGTGACCTAGGTGCATTTTAATGCAATCAACTGAAGTGATTTTTAAAGTTCAGCACCTCATTTCGAGCCTTCCCTTTGTGTCAACACTTCAAGACCTTCTAATTCAAGTGTTTGGTTTTTTGAGCAAACAAGACAAATATCCATTAAAATTGATTTCTGTAAAAATCTATTCAGCCATGTCCTTACTGAAGTCATCCATTTTCCTTCAGTGAATGCAACTTAACATCTAAATAAAACACAGCAAACATTTGAGTATATTTTTGCTGAAATGAGTGACGGACTTCTCAAGCGTTCAAGCATGCAGTCTTCTTCTCTAATAGAAGCTCCTTCCAAGTTGTTGATGCATCATTTCACAGGTTGATTTTTGCAATTACCTGGAAAACGAAGCTGTTTCTACCACAATACATTAGGAACTGCACAATTTTACAGTTTAAGTGTGATGTTGAATGAGGCTGTCTGATTCGTGTAGGCATGAAAAATGAGGCACTGCAGTGTGAGTTGTGTTTATGAAGAGTAATGACAGTAAGTTAAATGATGGTAATGGTAAAACTGTATAACATTGCACGATGGGTTGTGAATGTGTGAAGAGATGCCCTGTGGGATATATAATTGCAAAACAAAGAATTGTGGACTATATAACTACAGAACTACTTTCAGCCAAGAGCAGTGTATTGGAAAGTGCTGGGAAGTGCATAAAGCCTTCCGATCAGAACGAAACTGGTGATTTCAGCCATTTTTATAGCCCAAAAAAAAAAAAAGCAGAGCATGAGCAAATGGACAGATTTATAGATTTAACTGCAGAGAAATGCATTAGAACCTCTACACTACACTTAACCCTCTTTTTAAACACCAGGTAATGGCCAGATTTAACCGTTACACAACGTTTCATACTTGATTTAGCAATGATTTTAACCCCAAATTATTATTGCACCAAATGCATACAATGTGATGCTATAATGCCATAGGGAGATGTTTAGCAACAGACAACCATTCGTAACCAGCCTCAGTTCTTGCCTCCTTAAATATTCATGTGCTTTTTACAGTTGGAGGAAATATCCATGCCCCCGTATCTAAGAGAAATAGTGACGACAGATGTGTTTAAGTAGGCATAAAATGAAAATTCACCCAGTCTGTTTTATAAATGCTTGTTATTGCTCTTATTGTGGTTGGTTGATTCATCCATGCATATGTTTCATTTTCTTCTTGACCTCATCATTTTTAATGAAAAATGTCATAACTTGATCTGATGTACTTTACAATACGAGAAGAAAATTTCTGTCGCTACTTCTGTTTTATCACAAATTTAACTGGACAGATAAAGAGACACTATTATTTTTAGGTACGTTTCAGAAGACAACCAGAGGAGCACCGCATTCCTATTAACAGACAAGCAGTTATTAAAACAGGTCATGTCCTGTCAATCAATGTTAATGACCTCATGAATATGCAAATGAGAACTTTAACCCAGCATTAACAAACGCACAGTGTGAAATCTATGAATTACTAACCATGAATAAAGTATGCAGTGTTGCCGTTGTTTTCCCACGGATATGGGCTACTCTTACACTGTAGCCAGCGTCAACCCAGGAACACGGTTTTTAACCCCTGGAAAACAGTTTTTAAACCCCGGAATGGGATTGGGCTAGTTTTGATTACCTGCAAGTATGAACAGTGTGAAACATTAATAAAATAACCAAGGATTACATTAACCCCTTAGCATTCCTACACTCTAAAAAATGCTGGGTTCAAAGTTGGGTTGAAAATGGACAAACCCAGCAACTGGGTTCTTTTAAAACAGCAGTTGGGTACACTGGGCACACTGGGCAAACATTTAACCCAACCGCTGGGTTAAAACACACCAATCGCTGGGTTTGTCCATTTTCAACCCAAGTATTTTAGAGTGTAAGGTCTCTTTTGAAAGGTATGTGTACCATGAGTGGTATAGCAGAACGCTAACAAAGTCCAAGAAGCCCAACTGTACGTATTTATATACTCTAAAAAATGCTGGGTTAAAAACAACCCAAGTTGGGATAAAAATGTTCAAACCCAGCTATTATGTTGTTCTGATCCAGCGGTTGGGTTAAATGTTTGCCCAACATGCTGAACAGTTTTATTTAACCCAACTATTGTTTAAAAATTACTATTTGGCTGGCTTAAAGGTGCCCTAGAACTAGTTTTAACAAGATGTAATATAAGTCTAAGGTGTCCCCTGAATGTGTCTGTGAAGTTTCAGCTCAAAATACCCCATAGATTTTTTTTTATAAATTTTTTTAACTGCCTATTTTCAGTGCACGTCCCCTTTAATTCTGGCGCTCCCCCCGCCCACGAGTTCTCGACTGAATATAACCCTCAAAATGGATCTTTACAAAGTGTTTGTCATTCATGCTGCATGCATGCATCGATTCCAGTGAGTATGGTATTTATTTGGATGTTTACATTTGATTCTGAATGAGTTTGAAAGTGGCTAACGGCTAATGCTACACTGTTGGAGAGATTTATAAAGAATGAAGTTGTGTTTATGAATTATACAGACTGCAAGTGTTTAGAAAATGAAAATAACGACAGTCTTGTCTCCGTGAACACAGAAATAAACAATGGTAACTTTAACCACATTTAACAGTACATTAGCAACATGCTAACGAAACATTTAGAAAGACAATTTACAAATATCACTAAAAATATCATGTTATCATGGATCATGTCAGTTATAATTGCTCCATCTGCCATTTTTCGCTGTTGTTCTTGCTTGCTTACCTAGTCTGATGATTCAGCTGTGCACAGATCCAGACGTTTTGCCCTTGTCTAATGCTTTGATCATGGGCTGGCATATGCAAATATTGGGGGCGTACATATTAATGATCTCGACTGTTACGTAACAGTTGGTATTATGTTGAGATTCGCCTGTTTTTCGGAGGTCTTTTAAACAAATGAGATTTACAAAAGAAGGAGGAAACAATGGAGTTTGAGACTCACTGTATGTCATTTCCATTTACTGAACTCTTGTTATTGAACTATGCCGAGGTAAATTCAAATTTTCATTCAAAGGCACCTTTAAAATGAACCCAAAATAGCTTGGAAATTAAAAATCAGACACACAATTACTAGAGGCAACAATAATAATCAAAAGGTGAACATTTATTAAAAAGCAGTTTAATAAATGATTATTGTTTAATTATTATTCATTAAACTTATTAATAAATGTTCATTTATTAAAAACATTTAACCTCCCTGGTGGGTTAAAAGAACCCAATCGCTGGGTGTGTCCATTTTCAACCCAGCACTTTTAGGGTGTATAATTGCAGAGTAATGCGTTGTGTGTTATATGTGTTGTTTTAGTGTTACGTCCACTGTTAATGCTGTGACATACAAGACGCTCTTGGTCTTGTCAACATGCCCACTGAAGTTTGCTCACATTTCCTCACAGGATCCCCAAAATTCCCTCTCCCTCCTGATTATTCACACGAGCCTTCATTCCTTAACAAATATTCCTCCCATCTCCTAAAAGCTTTTCTGTTCATGTTATATTTTCTCTTTCATCACCTCCTCCCACTCACCACCTGTCTCTCTCTGCCTCTCTCTTTGCATTTCACAGCATTGTTTTAATATGTTATCCTCTCTCCTTTTCTCCGGCTACCTCCACGTCAATCATGATTGCGCTTTAACCTCTCTCACCTTCTGCGCTTTGACTCGCTTCGATCAATCAGCCAATCTCCGCATTGACATTGGGATTGACAGCTGTCCGGCACCTGCACTGATTCCTAAACTAGATGAACCTGAAGCCGAGCGTCTTACCGGTGATTCTTATAGATTATACAAATGACAAAAAACATGCTACAATGGGAACCAAGTCTGCTCAGCAGCAGATTTATACAACGAACAAACTAAACAGCTGTTTGCGGGTACATGGCAGCTAAGGTTCATACAAAAAAATGGATTTGTTTTTGCTTAAACAACAGATGACTATGTGCCAAACAAATCATTCATGCAGATAGAGTTGATAGGAAACTGCTGATAGATTGTTGTGCTCTGAATTTAACAAGCTTCAAAACAACGGCGAGGCAAAAATTGCAGAGGCAGTGAAATGTTCTTGCCAGCAGTGACAGTTTCTTTAGATTAGATTCATTAGATAGGAACTTTTTTTCACACTCGCTGACTTATTATTGATGGCTAGCCGGTCATAACTTAGGCGCAGATTTGGATATGGACAGTAGAGATAATAGATTGTAGAATAGATCCTAAGAATATTTGTAGTGCTGTTGGCTGAATATAATGTGAGTATTGAATGCAATAAAAGTCTGGTGTGTCATTTTTCATAAGACACAACAGCTGTTTCTTTTTATAAACCATGTTTACGGTACAGATGTTACATTTAAAGTCATTTTATGAAATCAAACTGCCGTTATACCGAATTAAATGCATTTACATTGCACTCTATGAAATAAAGAATGAAAACAGAGATTCTTTAAAATGAAATCATCAAACACCAGTGTATTATTTGGACATTTAAAGGTAGTAAACAAAAAAATGTTGATACTTATTTTATCCAGAATAGAGCAGCTCTAATTCATTGTATTGTCTCACAATTTTTTTTTTTTTCAATCTTTAACCTAAATGTAATAACTTCTGAAAACAACTTTTCTTTTCCGTTGTAAAGAAGGTTGTGAGCTATTAAAGGATTAGTTCACTTCAGAATTAAGTCCTGATAATTTCCTCACCCCCATGTCATCCAAGATGCTCATGTTCATGTCGAAAAGAAATGAAGGTTTTTGAGGAAAACATTCCAGGATTTTTCTCCATATAGTGGACTTCAATGGGGTTCAACGGGTTGAAGGTCCAAATGTCAGTTTCAGAGCAGCTTCAAAGAGCTCTACATGATCCCAGATGAGGAATAAGGGTCTTATCTAGCGAAACAATCGGTCATTTTCTAAAAATAAATAAAAATTATATACTTTTTAACCACAAACGCTTGTCTTGCACTGCTCTGCGAAGCGCCACGCATTACGTAATCACGTTGGAAAGGTCACATGTGACGTAGGCGGAAGTATCGAGCAAGTGTTTACAAAGCAATTAAAAAGTCAAACGCCCTTTACCAAAAAAAGCAAAACAACAATGTTGGGCGATTTTGAAGTTGGAGGAGAAAATTAGATTTTGAGAGTTTTTCGCTCTACTGCAGTACTTCCGCCTACGTCACGTGTGACCTTTCAACATGATTGCGTAATGTGTGCCGCATCACAGAGCAGTGCAAGATGAGCATTTGTGGTTAAAAAGTATACAATTTTTCTTTTCTTGTTTTGCTAGATAAGACTCTTATTCCTCGGCTGGGATCGTGTAGAGCCCTTTGAAGCTGCACTGAAACTGTCATTAGCTATTTGACTCAAAATAGCAACACGCCTGAACACGTTTTCACCCCGTTTCACCTTGTTTTCGAGTGCATTTACTATTTAACCCTTAAATGCATACCTCGGGTCTTTAGTGACCCGGGACATCATTCACTACCCTCCTCCTCGATCATTTTTTAAAGTTAGACATCAACCTTCTTGGTATTCCTCAATCAATTCATTATAGAGAATATAACAAGAAAAAAATCATAAAATTATAAAAGAATGCCTATTTTTTTATTCATTTTTTGTAAAAATTGTATAGGGTCACTAACGACCCGAGGTGTGTATAAGTGTACGTATATTTTTTCTGCACAACAATAATTGAATCTTAGATGAAGGAATAAGTGCAATTCACCTTTATTCCACAAGGTGGCAATGTCTGATACACAATGCTGAAGTGACGACTCATTCAGACAGAAAAACATGAAATGGCTCAGCGATTTACTGCAGAGCAAGTACTGAACGCAATCAAATATGACTGTAACTGTTACTGGATGGATCTGGTGAAGCTGTTAGCGATCTAAATATTGATTTTGAAGATGTTGAAAATTATATAGTTTTGAGAATGCGTTTGAGATCGCGAATGGGCTCATATTCGTGACCTCAAACATAAAACTAGCCCATTATTTGCTAAATTTACTGGGAAATGAGCTCTTACGAGCACAGTGATGATGGCATAAAACATCTGCTCAAACGGAGCCCTTTCAAGCTCCAAAAGGTAACAAAATATGCTTTATTTTATTCTTCTGTAATTGTTACTCTAATATCAGAGGAGTTTTATATTATCGTGACAGGAAGAGATCCTTCCATGTTAGATATAGATCCGGGTCGATAAAGACCCGAATATGTAAGAATGATTGGCGAAACAGTCATGCATTTAAGGGTTAAACAACGTGGGCGCTGGACATGAAAATGATGACTGTCGGGCTGAAACTATCAAAAAAAACTTTTGCCGCGCCTGGCGTTGCATTGCACAGGGTGTAAGAGAGGCATCCTGTTTGATTGTTTTTTTGTTTTTTATTGTGAGTGTATACATATAAAAATAAAGTTTTGAATGATGCCTTACTCTTATCTTATGACCATAAATGACGGAGTATTTTAAGTTGTTTCCGTAGTTATAATGAGACAAAATCATTTTTGTGTGGTGGAAGTCTTGCTACTACAGTCAGTGATGAAATATGCGTGTCCTGGAAACGGGAAACCTCAGGTGTCGCATCACTCGTTGTCTCGTTGTAGAAAGGTGAAGGTTTTCTCCTTCTTGCTCATCTTTCTGTAATTTCTTAAAAAAGCGTAATATCGAACATTGTGCATCCACCATTGTCACCGCACATTAATGAACGTGCTTTGGGGATTTGTTGCTTTTTCCTGTTGTACCAAACTAGTATCAAACCGTGACCCCGAAACCGAGGTACGTACCAAACTGTGACTTATGTGTATCTTAAGTTGAACAAGTCAATGTTAAAACCAAACCTACATCATTAGGCCATATTCTAGTTAGTAGCTCCAGACATCAAACAAACAAGCTACTCCAATGTAATCGTAGATGGGAAAGAAATTGCAGTCTACAAAGATCTACAAAGATCCAGGTCGCTAACACAAAGGTCGCTGGTTTATTTCCAGGAAAGTGTGTCCCACTGGAGAGGTTCTGTGACAGCACTCTTGCTCTACCACTGTAGTGCTCCTGAGTGAGACACTTAACCTCTCTCTGCCCCTGACTACGGTTCTTAACACCAGCTTGTTTAAGTGCCTCTGCTCCAGGCAGACTGTCCCTCCAATTACAGTGTTACTTTAAATAAAATGTCTGCAAAATGACAAGTAACCATGCTGGATACATTTAAGAGCTGCGTATCTTAATAAAGCCGTTTTCATGCTCCAGTCCCCAAAATATGCACATGGAGAATTATAAGTGGCACAAATTGTCTTTGCTTATTTCGCTCAGCCTATTTACTCACTCATCTACAGTATACAAATGTACATGCAAATCTGGAAAAAAAAAAAGCTCCATTTGCGATTCAAAATTCTGCCTTGAATTAACCTGCATAGTTCTCCTACAAGTAACACATCTTACTCCAGCAGAAAAAAAGATTATCCAATACAATATTTCTGGAATATTTGCTTTTTCATTAGGCGTTTTGATGCTGATCTGCCTATGCTCCAAGTGACAAAAAAGAGGAATTTCTTAAGGCTACAAAAAGCCACGAAGAGCCCTTCCTAGGGCAGAAATCAATGAAGCTGTTGCCAACTTGAAAAATGAAGAAGAATTAAGCAGTAAAGTAAGCAAACTCAGCAAACTAATAGCTCCGCTAAACGTTAATCACTCTTATGCCCATGGGCAGCATTTTGTATTAAAAGTGGATGGGACGATGGCATCTGAACAAGAAAACAAGCCGGTTGTGATATCATTGGAGACAGCTCATGAATATTAATAAGATCATGCTAAAATGTTTTAAAATAGAATATAGGTTCAGTTAAAAAAAAATAATGATTTACAGATTTCAATTCAATTTACAGCAACAAAAAAAAAATAATAAACATTAATTTAACAACATTCAATGTAACAAAACCCTAATGTACATAACAGATAAGAAAAAACTAAGGAGACAGTTATTTCAACAAAAATATGAGTCATAAATTTAAAAAATAATATTTTCCTATAAGAGGTCATTGTACTATAATGAAAGTTTCAGAATTCAAAACTTTTTCATTAGTGCAAAAAAACGAGCTCAGAAAATGACTTGTTTTAGATTTTGTCACATTATTACATCATAGTGTGACGAAAAACCGCCTCTGCAGAAGATCAACGCCTACTTCTCCATTATCTCCTCTTTAGCCTCGCCCACCAATTCACACATGTCATGTAGTAGTAAATATGAGACAGGTGCAAACACACAGATCGCATCAGTAAGACACTGTGTGCTTGTTCACTTCATTTTAATGCGGATTAGTTTTTAAACAAGACTCAGTTCAATGCAGACTGAAAATAAAAGATGATGCAGTGACAACTATACTGGATCCGACAGTATCCAGTCGCAACACACAAGTGTGAATAACAGTGTTTTATCATGTGTCACTATTGCTTTGTCTGATACAGATCATTTGGTATGTACTGAGTATTTCACTGTAGCATCCAAGCGGCAACCTCCCCCAGTCTCTCGTGAAGCCAATACGGAAGTAACTTAAACTGCGATTCATCGACTGGCCGCTAGGGACAGGCTCCAAAAGAGAGCAGAATCTCATAGAGTCCCATGTTAAATTGGCCAAGTTCATAGCAGAAAAAAACATGTTTACAAGTTGGTTCAAATTGTGGTTTTGGTCTATACTGCTATTTTTGCCCTTCATGACAACTCTGAGGGGGGTGAATTTTTTTATAACTTATCCGTTTAAATTATATTAAGCCTTAAAGTTCTGCATAATTAAGGGCGCGGTCACTTGAGTGACAGGTAGATTGCACTGCTGTCTGTGAGCCATCATGTCACCTCAGCGGCCGCTGAATTTGGCATCTCAGCCGTATTTGTGCTCGATTATTTTATACAATTATAAAATATGGCTTGCTGCATAATATTCGAAACTGATGTGTGTCTGTGTAGATGTGCATGCATGGGGAAGAGACACAGAACACACGTTGTTGGATCGTGGCATTGGCTGAAAGTTTTGGTTGTGAGATTTACTACAATGACAATACCAGGAGGATATCAAAATCCGACAGCACTGCTTGGATATTATAACTAAAACTGCTGCACTATTTTGAAAAAAAATATACTTTGGACACGGCTCATTTGTTTGTTAGATACGATCGTATACAGTTTTACAACATAAACGCTGCTCAGATTGCATCCTTTCTTGAAGAACGATGACAGAGAGCAGATCATTCAGAAGAAATGTGACATGTTTTTTTGTTTTGCAATGGACACTCATATTTTACCCAAGTGCCACAGATTGGATTCATCTCGCGATCTCTATTATAAAGGTATGAAGTCCCATTTGATTTTCCATGTTGTTATTTGCACAACCAACACTACTGGTGTTGGAGGATCTATATCTTAAAAAACACCGTAGATTGACAGTAAACCTTTAGAACGTTCTGATGATAAAACTTATCTTCATTAATATTTTAGATCGTATCTAAGATACATAGATAGCTCCTTTGCTGCTAACATGGTCACGTCGAGCTAGGCGGGCGTGGTTTCAGCAACCAGTCATATCAGCTCAAACCACCTCCCCGCCTCTTTGACCATTTTCAGTTATCCGGGAGTGACGTGCGGTGACGCGCATCTAAGAAGGCCGCGGCCTCATTATCGCTTCAAAACTTTTGTTCAGAACTCTATGGGTGACGTCACGGACACTACGTCCATATTTTTTTACAGTCTATGGTAGCATCACAGTCAAACTGAATAGTTGTGATTTGCTGTGATTTGCTGTTAATGCGTTAGTTTATTATCGGATATGGAAGAAAGCACGTAGGGAACGCTGCTTTTGTTGTTTTGATCGAAGTCATTCGCTGTAATTCTGTATAAAAGCTTCAGTGAGCAACATCAAGGTAACTACAAGTACTTATTTTAATATGCAGAACTGTTACCCAATCATAGCAGTGGGTGTGCCTTCAATGTGACACGCCTATCAAAACAGAGTGTTTGAAAGAGAGGGTCAAAAACAGGATAGAAAATAGCTTATTACTTCTAAATTAGGATGTTTTTTTGATGTAAAAATTTCGGTAACATTACAAGTGGACCTCAGAAAACCTTATAAAATTAACAAAAAAATGCAATTCATGACACCTTTAATAAACCATGGATATACATACTGTATATCTGAAACAGGAACATTTATTTTAGTGCTGTCCATTTAGCCACAAGTTAGTGAAAGTAATGTGAAAAAGAATTAATGCAATTGATCACGCCCCAGACCTGTATGTAAATTCCATAATAAAAAATTCCATTAAAGCCAGTCAAGCTTGAAGTACCATCTTTATTTTTTTGTTTTTGCTACAACAGACAAACTGCAGCAAACTACACTTACAGAGAGCGAACAGGTAAATATTGATAGACAATTAATCAATTAATGAATCAATCGGCATATAATATAATATAATATACAGTATAGTGAAGCAATTAAGCATTAAGTGGCACATATGTACAGTAGTTGTGTGTAAAAGATAAAATTGCTGCAATCCTTGCAACAACTATGCTTCTACTGTATTAATCACATCCCTGTCATAAGCCATTTCATAAAGTGGTGGGGACGTGTAATGATGCTTATTCCTGTCCAATAATAGCTCATGGCTTGTGCCTATGTGAGAGGCATAAAATGCAGGTGGATGTTCTTCGCTATTGTCATGGGCACCAGGGTAACATGCTGAGAGCACAGAGTAAACCAGCGTACCGACACTGTCACATCTGCGGTGGGAGAGTGCTCTTGCTCGACACGAACAGCATATGTGAGGGACATAATGCCCCGTCACTATGTGGTCTCTGTGATGTTGAATCAATGCAGGGTAAAAGTGTACGGCTGAAGGTGTCGGGAGCAGTCGCTCTTTAAGCCGGAGTGTGTGTGTAAGTGTGAAAAGCAGAACGTGACAGCATCCGATCACTTTGAGACTTTCGCTTCATGAGACATGCATCCCATGCGCCATACGCCCCCTGGACAATCGGAGTATCTCACTGAACTGATTAATTGGGGCCATAAATATTTTTAATTAATTTCTCTTTTCCCCAGGGCTTTGGAATCTCTTGGTTCGTTAGTATTGGAGGCAGATCCTTTTCATCGATCGCCGGAACCCGTGGTGCAGCGAAGGCTGTCACCAACTTAACGAGACTGAAAATTTTAATTACGATTCTCCTCCGTACTCCTTACTTGCCATTTTTTTTCTCACTCACACACATAACACCTACCCACAAAACACTGTTCTCAACAGAAAGCCAGAAACACATTCATGCGGACATTGTGCTACATATACGCTTCGTTCCAAAACGTGCCTTGGGTGTGTAAGACAACATAAGCGCGCTCTCAAAGTGAGAGCTGTTCAGAAAAGTAGGCAACTTAATTACATTGCACTCAAAAAAACCTTGCTTTGATCAAAATTTAAGGAATATCACATGTATCCTTCATAAATCCTAGTATGCACTATGACAAGTTCAGAAACAAAAACTCAAGAGTCAAGATGACGGATGAAAAAAAAGAAAGAAATAGGGATGCATTGATGTTTTTCTACCCAATAATAAGCAGAAATTATCTTGTTTCAGCTGACATTAAAATTTTACACATTTTTAATGTACTGAGCATCCCTAAAGAAAACTGCACAAATGCAAACATACATACATATTAGGGATGTGACGAGACAGTTAGTTAGTAAAATAGTCTGCATTCTGCAGGTGCATTTTAAATGTTTTAACTTATCTTGTAATGAATGTCATTTCAGTTCTACTTTCTGAGTATGAATTATCATATGCAGTAAAACACAACAACACTCAAGCACTGTAAAAGTTTTTTCCACAAACTCAACTCACTGGCTTCTCTCTTGTATGATTTCATATGAGTCTCTTCAGACCTTATAACTGTAGATGATTTATGAGCTTCTACAACTTTTGTCCTCCTGACTGAACTCCTTTCCACAAATTGATCTTAGAAATAAAAACAGTATAAATAAAAAATGAATAACACAGTTTTTGTGCAAACAATAAGTGCAACCATAATCAAAGTACTCTCTCAACATTCAAAGTGCAAATAGAGACCAAATTGTTCTTCGAGCATGATACAGAGCTAAGAGATGGCTACAAGATAGCTTTCATATTAGGAGATATTTGCATGCATCAGGGAGCCGCTTTCAAAACGTGGGGTATTGAAATCGCGTTTGAATGTGTGTTCGCGTTTTACTTTCGCTTTCTATTTTGTGATCGTGTGTACTCTGTGAATAGGGAGCGGTGGTGCTGAGTACATATTCTATGAGATAAGACATTTATCAGACGCTTAGGCTCTGTTGTGTAACGAATCCTCCGCTATGGTCTTGTCAGTCATCCCGCCACATGATCAATGATTCCTGCTGCACTACGTACGACTCTGCAGCTCATGTTGGATGAGCTGGATGGAATTGAAGTGACCGTTATCCAACTGAATTAAATTTTTTTTATTTCTATAAAAAGCAAAACAACAGTGGAGGCATAATATAAACGTAGCAGTGGCATGATGGCATCCTAATTTCACCCTCACATGCAGTCATGGCAATATAAATCTTTACTATCACTTTTTATCAATTTAACACATCCGTGCTGAATAAAAGTATTAATTTCTTTCAAAAAAAGAAAGAAAAAAATTTACTGACCCCAAACATTTGAACGGTAGTGTATATTGTTACAAAAGATTTCTATTTTAAATAAATGCTGATATTTTTTAACTTTTTATTCATCAAAAAATCCTGGAAAAGTATCACAGATTATAAAATAATATTAAAGGATTAGTTCACTTTTAAATAAACTTTTCCTGATAATTTACTCACCCCCATGTCATCCAAGATGTCCAAGTCTTTCTTTCTTCAGTCGAAAAGAAATGGCTGAAAACATTCCAGGATTTTTCTCCATATAGTAGACTTCAATGGGCACCAAACAGTTGAAGGTCAAAATTAGTTTCACTGCAGCTTCAAATTGTTCTACACGATCCCAGATGAGAAATAAAGGTCTTATCTAGAGAAACAATCACTCATTTTCTAAAAAAAATAAAAATAATAAAATTGTATACATTTTAACCAGAAATGCTCTTCTTGAACTAGCTCTCTTCTTCTTCTCTATTAGAATTCCAGCAGTGTAGACACTGCTAAGTTTATTACTGCCCTCCACAGGTCAAAGTTTGAACTAATTTTTATATGCAATATGCTAGTGCAATAGTATATAACAATTTGTTCAAACTTTGACCTGTGGAGGGCAGTAATACACTTAGTGTCTACACTGCTGGAATTCTAATAGAGAAGAAGAAGAGAGCTAGATCAAGATGAGCATTTCTGGTTAAAATGTATAAAAAATTTTTTTTTTTTTTTTAGAAAATGAGTGATTGTTTCTCTAGATAAGACCTTTATTTCCCATCTGGGATCGTGTAGAACAATTTGAAGCTGCACTGAAACTAATTTTGACCTTCAACTGTTTGGTGTCCACTGAAGTCTACTATATGGAGAAAAATCCTGGAATGTTTTCATCAAAAACTTTAATTTCTTTTCGACTGAAGAAAGAATGACATGGACAACTTGGATGACATGGGGGTGAGTAAATTATCAGGAAAAGTTTATTTAAAAGTGGACTAATCCTTTAAGCAGCACAACTGTTTCCAACATTGATAATAAATCATCATATTAGAATGATTGCTGAAGGATCATGTGACAATTCAGCTTTGCATCACAGAAATAAATATTTTATATTTAGTATAATAAAGTATATTAAAATATAAAAACATAATTTTAAATTGTAATAATATTTCACAATATTATTGTTTTTTCTGTATTTATTATGAAATAAATGCAGCCTTAATGAGCATAAGAGACTTTGTTCAAAAACATTAAAAATAGTAATGTTTCCAAACTTTTGACTGGTAGTATATATATATATATATATATATATATATATATATATATATATATATATATATATATATATATGTTTAGAGTAAAAAGAACAATATTGTGAGCTGGTGTAGATGCTGGAGTTATTGTTATAGTTATCTTTATAGTTATCATTCTTGGTATGAAAGAGCCTTTAATGTATGTTTATAATGGTATTGCAGAGTGCTATTTGTATGATGCACAGAGTTGCTGCCTACGTTAAAGCGCTCCAAATCAGTCACGTATGAAGTTGTATTTCAGTTAGTATGTAGGCAGCAAGGCAGCTTCTATGGTGTTCTTGAAAATAACACTAACTCTTCATAATACGCATTCCGCAGTTGATTTCAGATCAGAAATACACAGCGCACTCTCTCTCTCTAGGAAACATTATCCCACACATGGCAGAGCTTTGTTTTATTTTTTTATTTTTTTCAACTCTCCTGCTGTAGTGCTCCAGGGAAAACTTTCTGGACCAAAAGTGAAAAAAGGAAAGAAAAAGCCTCTTTATTGCCCCTGTAGAAAAAAAAAAAACAAAAACACACACACACACACACAACTCCACCTACAAATATAGGCAAACTAATGCTGTGCGGAGTGTATGGTGGCTGCAGGTGCTCCCTGCTGCGAGACCTTCAAGTACAAAAATGACTTTGAGAGAGTCAGTCTTCCCTCCCTCACAAAAGCTTGAGTGTGAAACAAGAGATCTGAGAGCAGCAGCAACAGGGGGAAATCTGCCAAAGCACTGAGGGAAAATGCTGTATGCGAAAGGAAGACGTATCTACATCTAAATGGATAAAATCCATCCTCCTACATTTCTATTTTACCTGAGGTGAAATTGCTAAACTGCTGATCAGTATGCCGTGACTACGCCAGCGCGGGGTGTCGGCGGGGGGCCGGTGTTTTTTAAAATGTCGGCTCTCTCGGGACACTCGAGAAACAAGCTGGAAGGGGTGAAAAACAACACGGTCGTCGACAGAAAAGGACACAGAGAGCATAATCTAGATGGTTTTCACGTTCCGATAAGTGCCAAGGATAAGTCCACTTCAGGGTGGTTCCCGTCTGGAGGATTAATATAAAAGGATCATTTTAACACAAAAGACAAAAAGGGGCTTAAAACCGCGCAGGGCCTCGGCACGCTGCGAGCGCTTCCGTCGGGGCGAGCGGAGGAGAGGAAATGAAAACTCAGCAATCGGCAGATGAAACGGGACAAGAGTGAGAGAGATAAACAATCTCTGAGCCCTCTGTTACAAAACAGCCTATAAGAGACAATCAATCTGCCTCCCACACCACAAGCCAACTGGAGAAATCTCGCCGTCGGTAATCTGATTACGGCTGATGGCGCTAAACGTACAGTGGGAAAATGGTGAACGTGGCCTCGCTCTGACCCCACTGTCATAAGCACCTCATTAATAACATAATCGGTATTCACACACGTTACTGAGCCTTTAATAATTCATAAACAGCAACAAGAGATGCAACAGGGTTAGCAAACAGAGCTAGAGATAAGATAAGAGACCTTTTGGTATTTGTCGAGTTTGCAGTCTGAAATTAACCTTTTGCCAATGCAATGATAAATATACAGTTCTATGAATATTTATGGACAAAAACAGTGTTTTGCATTATTTTTTATTATAAAAGTGTTGTCTCTCAAAACCTTCACTTAATAAATGCGCTACTAGCCACTAAATTAACCACTTTCTTATTAGCATAAAATAACAGATTTAAAGATTGTCTTCCAACAAGTTTTAAATTCCCCCTGTAATTTTATCACTTAAAACTCATCTTTGATCACCAAAATGGCATATTGAAAATAATTTCTTCTTGCCTTAAAATAGCTTGAACGTAACTCTACACCCTTGATTCATTTAGTATACGTGGAACCATGAATATGCAGATTACCCCCACCTCCACTCTGGTTTAATTCAGTCATAAATGTTTGAACCAGAAACTGATTCAGAAGAAGAGGAAGAGTGAATTATACAGACTTGTCTACAAGTTGATGTTTTATGTATTGCTTTTTTGCTTCACTACGTTATCAAACGGCTAATAATGTGTTGCTAATGTTACACAATCCATGTTCCCGTTCGCCATCTCAGTCTGCCTTCTAAATATTAATATAATTCCTTAGAAACACTTTGAACATCTTAGTGGAGAAAGGCATATAGTTCATCATAACATCGTAATATACATCATATACATAATTCACCTACTATATTGCTAAATGTACCCGATTGATGATATGCTAAAGCCCACCCACAAGTTGACATGATTGGTTACAACCTGTTTGTGACATAGAGAACCAGGGTATTTCAAACCACGATTCTGAGACCGTCTTTGGTTCACTGCCGTTTAAGGAGAAAATGCTCAGCAATGCTATCGACTGATTTTACATGGTTTGTCTTAAAGCACATTAAAAACACCACATAGACATATAAACAACATTAAAAGCTTGATTTTCACCACAGGGGGTCTTTAAACACTTTCATATCTGTTTACATCTCAAAAGGTAAGTAGTTATGAAAAAGAGCTGTTAGAAGATGTGTGAGCCACAAAAGATCATTTGTGTCTTTTCAAAATGCTTGTGTCATTTACATTGTGATTTAACCATGTATAATGTTGCAGTTCCAGTAAATTAGTGAGTAACTGTTTTATTTACTCACCACAATCAGTTTCCATTCACCTCTGTCTTTGTCTTATGATTTAATGATTCTAACAGAGTCGATTGTGATAAAGAGTAAAGAGTTACAATTTTATTTTTATGATGCACTATACACTGGACTTTCAAGCTGTCTAGTTACATCTTATAATGATAACTTCTGCTCAGTCATCGGTTCTAGCGACTCGTGTATTCCAGTGTTTCAAAGACAGAGAGTTGCCAGAGAAGATTTGCTGGTGAGTCAGAAAGTGCGGAAACATTTGCTGAAATTACACCTGATGCCCATCAAGAGTCTTTCTTCTTCTTCTGCCTCAGTGGCTCTTGACATCAAAAAGCTATCTGATCCCTTCAGAACAGCGCCTGACATTTAACCGAATGGCCTGCAATCTTTGCCTCTCTCCACTCAGCAAAAGCTCTATGTATGCGTGTTTGTGTGGATTCACTACATGCTTACTCAATGCTAATAAGGCAAATATGTCAAGATGATGTTAATTGATTACATTATAATTGAATTATTTATATGATATGGTTAATTAAACAAATGCAGTGCAATTACTTGTATATCAATATTTGCTGAGAAAAACCCACCCAATGAAGACAATTCAAAGACTTTACATTACTGCGGTAGATGAATCCATTGAATAGACAACCTGATTTCATGAGGAAATGTAACTATTTTTCGAGGTGGCAATTTCATATTAATTTATTAGATGTAATTCATACTGAAACAATTAAAAAAAAAAAAAAAAAAAAAAAAACTAAATGTCACTAGGCCTTAACCAGATTCACATGAATAAGCCATTAATAAGCCAAAACAAAATAGTTATAAATTTCCATGAGAATGTGTTGGAATAGGCAAAAAGTGGCTTTGGAAGAAGAAAAAACGCAGCTTAAACTAGACCAGGGGTTTTCAAAATCAAAGACAGTGGGCCTCCATTTTGAAAAAACATACACAATGCAACATACAATGCAAAAACTTTACTAGCATGACACTGGTTTGCTTTATCCAACCGAGATATGTAGTTTCGTATCATATGCTCATTCAGCGGTTGGGTGTTTTGAGCCACTGTTCAGTCTGTATTTCACAGCATGATGACAAACAGATTAGGCTGCTCCGAAACAGAAATCGTGCTTTGAAGCCAAATACACTATTCTCTCTGTAACAAACATAGGCTAGTAAGAGCTGTGCGTGTGAACCTCACTCCCCTGAACTCCTATGCAGACAGACCAGGGTTTAAGTCCCACTTAGAGTGGGTGGTTCGAACAGGAGGGGTTAAATTGGTGCCGTGACCCAGATGGTAGTGATGTTTAGGGGGGTGAGTGAAACAGACGTAGGCTAGTAAGAGCTGTGCATGTAAACCTCACTCCCCTAAACTCCCATGCGGACAGACCTCGGTTTGAGTCCCGCTTAGAGCGGGTGGTTCAAACATGAGTGGTTTCATTGGTGCCGTGACCCGGATGGGAGTGAGGTTTAGGGGGGTCAGTGTAACGGACATAGGCTAGTAAGAGCTGTGCGTGTAAACCTCACTCCCCTAAACTTAAGAGGTTCCCTAGCAAATGTGGTCTTTAGCCTCTTTGATAGAGCGCCCGACTCCCATGCAGACGGACCTGGGTCCGAGTCCCGCTTAGAGCGGGCAGTTCAAACAGGAGGGGTTACATTGGTGCCATGACCCGGATGGGAGTGAGGTTTAGGGGGGTGAGTGTAGCAGTAATAGCTGTGTGTATAAACCTCACTCCCCTGAACTCTTGAGGCACTTTAGTGACTGACGGTAGAGACTGCGTTCTTTAGCCCCCTTGTTAGAGCGCCCGACTCCCACGCGGACGGACCCGGGTTTGAGTCCCGCTTAGAGTGGGCAATTCAAACCGGAGGGGTAACATCTCTGCCATTTATGATGAAATCAGCCGGGTTTTCTATGCATTAGGGCTGTTTTGGACTGACTGTTTGAATACATTCATTTACTGGATCCTAGGACTGAAAACTCAGGAGTTTAGGGTTTAAAATGATCTGATTGAAAACAGAGGAGCGGAAACATAACAAAGTCTCTTGTCCAAAAACCTGCTTCTTTATATTTTTTAAAGTATTGTTACCACTATAATGTATTGAGTGAAATTATTAAACATTATTTAATCATTTTATTTATTTATTTTACTATTCTGTGCGCCTCCCATGACATGGTCTGGCGCCCCCTGGGGAGGTGCACCCCCCACATTTGGAAAACCCCTGAACTAGACAAAAATGGTCTGGTTTAAGCTTGTCTCCCAGCCTTGCAAAGCTGGTCTTCCTCTAATCTATCTGAAATCCCAGCCTGACCAGCTGGAAAATGACCAAAACCCCTTTAAAACCATCCTACAGCCCATTCTGTCCAGGCTTGAGACCGGTTTAGACTAGCAAACCAGTTTAGGCTAGTTTAAGATGCTTTTTAGGTACAGTATCTTTAAACATTTAAACATTCTCTGTATGTGTGATTAACATCGCTAAATCATGAATATGGTACTTCAAATTTAATTGCTCTGGTGTTTTAGAAATTTGCATTTTAAATTACATTATTATTTTATTACATTTTTTTATATTTATTTTCACTCAATTAACCTGTTAAATTGGAAAACCTAATTAAATATAAATGACTGCAGTCTCTCAAACACCTGTATCTTTTAACATACTTGACACAACCACTCAACAGGATATAAAACTGCTTCAACAGATTAAAGTGCCTTCATTCTGTGTATTTTCACTCCACTCACAACAACTTTCTGAGAGAACATAAACTGCCTTTCTTACTGTAAGCGTTTTTGTAGAAGGTCAGCCGAACAGGCAGAAGACATCTGAAGATGAATACATCCAAATAGCCCAGGTTAACCAGTACATTTAAACATTTCCAACACTACAATCCCTAATAAAAAGACAAGCCCTCTGTCATAAAGCCTGAAAGAGAATAATGACCCTTAATAGCTCATTTTACTAATTACTACTCGTTTGTCATTAAGCTGATGGTTTCATCCAGAGCAATTTACAATATGCTTATTACGGAAGATCCCCCGTGGTGCAACTCGGGGTAAAGTGTCTTGCTCAAGGGCGCGATCCATTGATCAATCCTTACGAGGAACTTTTTGATTACCAGCCAAGATCTTTAACCTCAAGGCTATGCAAACCTTTTTTCAAAACTGCTCAAGTAGGCTCATACAATAACAAATGCTTCCATTGTTGCCTATAGTTGCAATCTAGTCTCTGAAGCTTCTATGAAAAGAGCAGAAAAAGAATCAGTACAGTATCTCCACAGGACACATCCTCTAGCTGAATGACAATAGTGAACTTCTTCAGGAAACACAGATCGATTGGCTTTGTTTGAGCTGTCTGATGGATAGCCTTGCTATCAATGTTCAGAACTGACATCTTGCATGAACCCAAACACAACCGAATCACACACTATCTTACTATTTTATTATTTACTTGTGAGGGGTTCTGTAGCCTAGAGCAGGTTTTTGCTACGTCATTAAAACTACTTTAGGCTTTAGGGATCTGTGATGGCTGCAGGTACTGATCAAGCTAACAAGCTCAAAGCACTAGCTGAATGCTAGTGTTGTGCGGTGCTAAAAAATAAGACTTTAAGTTTGTTTTGGGGTTTGGTGAGATGCCTTAGGTGTTTCTGTTTCTATATTACTAAACCCACCCTTGCCCCATCCTCCAGCTCCTGTGTGTGGCAGGTTGGATGATTATATTTGTTGTTCAGGTTTCGGCTGGAGCGGGCAGTCTGAACCTTGAGTCTATGAATAAATTGGTAGTTTGAAAAGAAGAAAAATAGAGGAAGAAAATGTTGTTCTTTTAGGAATGCATGTGAAAAACTTGCATTCCTAGTTTCTCAGCTATGCAGTGTTGGGAAGTCGAACACAATGAACAAATCAGAAAAAAAATATACAGTGATTCATCACGCAAAATGTATACAATACATTTCTAAACATTTCTTTTAGTTCATTATGCTTTTAATTTTTTCATCTAATATATCATTATTTTATTTCAGCTTTTTTAAGTTAGTGATTTTTAATTTAATTTAATTTTGTGTCAAAATCATTAGTAAACAACATATGGTTTACAAATGGTTGTTCAAACTAATTAATTTTCCAGGAATACTGTTTACATTTACATTACCAACCAAATTTGTTATTTAATGTATGAGAGGGAGCCATTAACACAAATGGTGCTTGAAGACAAAAGTGAATCAATAAAAATGACTATTATGACACTGTTTTTTTTTATGGCATTATTAAGAAGAATATATAGCTGTCTATGGAAGCTTGTTTCCACCATGAAATAAAAAATAAAAATGTTAATTGCGACTTTTTTCTCAGAATTGCAAGGTATAAGCTCACATTTGTGAGTTATAAAGTCAGAATTGCGAGATATAAAGTCAGAATTGCGAGTTAAAAAGTCAGAATTGTGTGATATAAAGTCAGAATTGAGATATAAAGTCAGAATTGTGAGATATAAAGTAAGAATTGCGAGATATAAAGTCAGAATTGCGTGATATAAAGTCAGAATTGCGAGATATGAAGTCAGAATTGCTTGATATAAAGTCAGAATTGCTTGATATAAAGTCAGAATTGAGATATAACGTCAGAATTGCTTGATATAAAGTCAGAATTGCTTGATATAAAGTCAGAATTGCGAGATATAAAGTCAGAATTGCGAGATATAAAGTCAGAATTGAGATATAAAGTCAGAATTGCTTGATATAAAGTAAGAATTGCGAGATATAAAGTCAGAATTGAGATATAAAGTCAGAATTGTGAGATATAAAGTCAGAATTGAGATATAAAGTCAGAATTGTGAGATATAAAGTAAGAATTGCGAGTTATAAAGTCAGAATTGAGATATAAAGTCAGAATTGAGATATAAAGTCAGAATTGTGAGATATAAAGTAAGAATTGCGAGATATAAAGTCAGAATTGAGATATAAAGTCAGAATTGTGAGATATAAAGTCAGAATTGAGATATAAAGTCAGAATTGTGAGATATAAAGTAAGAATTGCGAGTTATAAAGTCAGAATTGAGATATAAAGTCAGAATTGAGATATAAAGTCAGAATTGTGAGATATAAAGTAAGAATTGCGAGATATAAAGTCAGAATTGTGAGATATAAAGTCAGAATTGCTTGATATAAAGTCAGAATTGCGAGATATAAAGTCAGAATTGCTTGATATAAAGTCAGAATTGCTTGATATAAAGTCAGAATTGCTTGATATAAAGTCAGAATTGTGAGTTATAAAGTCAGAATTGCTTGATATAAAGTCAGAATTGCGAGATATAAAGTCAGAATTGCTTGATATAAAGTCAGAATTGTGAGTTATAAAGTCAGAATTGCGAGATATAAAGTCAGAATTGCGAGATATAAAGTCAGAATTGCTTGATATAAAGTCAGAATTGCGTGATATAAAGTCAGAATTGCTTGATATAAAGTCAGAATTGCGAGATCTAAAGTCAGAATTGCTTGATATAAAGTCAGAATTGCTTGATATAAAGTCAGAATTGTGAGTTATAAAGTCAGAATTGCGAGATATAAAGTCAGAATTGCTTGATATAAAGTCAGAATTGCGAGATATAAAGTCAGAATTTCGAGTTATAAAGTCAGAATTGTGTGATAAAAACTCGCAATTGCAAGAAAAAAGTCACAATTCTGACTTTACATCACGTAATTCTGACTTTATAACTAACAACTGTTTAAATCTCGCAATTTTGAGATAAAAAGTCGCAATTACCTTTTTTATTTTTTCAATTAGTGGCGGAAACAAGCTTCTATAGCTTTCTGATAACAGAGAAAAATGTAACCAAAAATAGGGTTTGAGTCCCCCTTAGAGCGGGCTGTTCAAACAGGAGGGGTTACATTAGTGGCGTGACCCGGATAGGAGTGAGGTTTAGGGGGTGAGTGTAACAGATGTAGGCTAGTAAGAGCTGTGCGTGTAATCCTCACTCCCCTGAACTCAAGAGGCGCTCTAGCAACTGATGCTAGAGACTGCGGCCTTTAGCCTCCTTGTTAGAGTGCCCGACTCCCATGTGGACGGACCCGGGTTTGAACAGGAAGGGTTATATTGGTGCCGTGACCCGGATAGGAGTGAGGTTTAGGGGGGTGAGTGTAACAGATGTAGGCTAGTAAGAGATGTGCGTGTAAACCTCACTCTCCTGAACTCAAGAGGTGCTCTAGAGACTGCCGTCTTTGCCTCCTTGTTAGAGCGCCCGACTCCCATTCAGACCAACCCATGTTCGAGTCCCACTTAGAGTGGGCGGTTCATACAGGAGGGGTTACATTTCTGCCATCTCTGATGAAATCTCGCAATTTTTATAAGTCAGAATTGTGAGATAAAAAGTCACAATTATCTTTTTTATTTCTTTATTTAGTGGCAGAAACAAGCTTCTATAGCTTTATGATTCCAGAGAAAAATGTAACAAAAAAATTAGATTTAGGTATAGAACCTAAACCATGCAGGAGCGGGTGGGAAGAAAACCATCACAGGTCCAGAACGGATGGACACTGGGAGAGGTGAGTGTGGAATAAAACTCGCAGGAGCGAGAAAACAGAATCGGTCTTATGCAGACCTCTAGGGTAGTGCTAATGCTTCTGAAATGTACTGTTAGCATACTTGCATGTTGACAATCCTGCAGCGTCAGCTAGCTACTAAATATCTGCAGTGCTGCCTTCAGATGTTCAAGCTAAAAGTCTGAGCTGAAACACCGCTTTAGCTCTTTTCAAAGCTTCCATTCAACTGTCACGTTATGCAGTAATACGCTCAATAACAGAGTGAATTAGACTCATTAAAAAGGAAAGTGCAGCTTCATGATGTGTCCTACTAGTGATTGCTAATGTACATGGTCCTTTGTACCTACACAAAAGCTTACACAAGCTATACGCGATGATATATGACAAGCAAAAGGAAGCTAGGATTATGTTATACATTCATAAAGCACAATTGCTACAGTGGTGCTCTCTATACTCGACAAAACACTAGGTACACAGTGCAGCGCAGAACCGCAGCAGCATGCAGGACTGTAAAACTCATCTGCTTTCGCTTTTTAATCCCCCTGGTTGGAGTCGCAGCGCGCCCTGCCTCATTAGCATATCTCCCTGTACGGGTGACTTTCATTCTCTCTGGTCCTCTTGCGCTTTAGCAAGCTGTTGACAGTTATTTTTGTAATTCTAATGACTTTGCCCCAATCTCAAATGCATTTCCTATTTTGTTGTTTTCCGTATATGGGTCATTTTCAGGAGGTACATTCTTCTCCTGTAAGGCAGCACTGCAAAAAATCAACTCTCATAATGTGTTTGGGTCATTTTGACCCGAAAAGGATTTTCCCATACCCGAAAATGCTACTTAATGTTATCGCATTGGACTAAAATTTACTGACTTTACTCAACCAGAGTCTTCCAAAAAACTTTTTGATAATTTTTTTTATTTTTTTTCCACATTGTAACACTTGTGGTGTTCTCAAAAATGACCGGCCTACAAAAAAATGCTTATAAATCTCACATTATACTACATTATCACTAAATATTGGATTCAATCTTTTTGTCAGCTTGTTTTCTTTCAGTTGGAAAAGTTTTTATATTTCTTTTTGGGACTGATCGATCGTAGGCCTTATTTACGGAAGAGGATTAGGGCCAAGCAATAATAAAAAAATAAAACCATCTTGAGATTAAAGTTGTTAAATTTCGAGAAAAAACTTGTTAAATTTCGAGGAAAAACTCGTTAAATTACGATAAAAAAAGTCGTTAAATTACGAGAACAAATTTGTTAAATTATGAGAAAAATGTTATTCAATTTCGAGAAAAAAGTCAAGATAAAATATTGAGAATAAAGTCATTAAATTATGAGAATAAAGTCATTAAATTATGAGAATAAAGTCATTAAATTACGAGAAAAAAGTCGTTAAATTATGAGAACAAATTCGTAATTTAACAAATTTGCTCTCATAATTTAACAACTTTTTTCTCGAAATTTAACAACATTTTTCTCATAATTTAATGAATTTGTTCTCGTAATTTAACGACTTTTTTCTCGTAATTTAACGAGTTTATTCTCAACATTTTATCTCGACTTTTTTCTCGAAATTTAACAACTTTAATCTCAAGATGGTTTTATTTTTTTATTATTGCTTGGCCCTAATCCTCTTCCGTACTTATTTGTCTTATACCTCAGTTTTTGATTGAAAAAAAAATGTTTTTTGTGGATAATTTTGTCAATTTTACAAAAAATATTTAAAAAATTTGCACTGTTTATCACAATAGTGTGCTTTAATGTTTAAACAGGAAATTTGTTTTGAAATGTTTTTATTTTGGTTTTTATTTATTACAAAATGTCACAAAACACACTTGTGATGTTCCCAGTCAAAAATGACTGGCCTACAAAAATAGTTTATAAATCACTTGTTACACTGTTTTATCATAAAATTTTGGATTCAATCTTTTTGTCAACTTGTTTTCTTTAAATTAGTACAGGTTTTTTATTTATTTTTGAAACTGATCGATTGTAGGCCTCATTGATCTGAGCTGATAATATTGGTCAAAAATGACCACCCATTGAAAATGAATGGGGGAGTAGAAATTCAGAGAAACAATCAGTGTTCAGGAATTGTGTTTATCATGTTCATGTTCACATATGTACATGTGGGTGAGCAAAAATAAAGGCCTCAGACCTGTGCATGTGTGGACATAAACACACATAAACACACGTTCATGTACATAAACTATTTTGAGTATTACAGGCTTTCTTTTGCACAGAGATGAACTTTATCCTCAAATCAGTGAGGCTCAGATCGAATCAGTTTCAAAAATAAATACAAAACCTGTCTTATCTGAAAGAAAACAAGCTGAAAAAAAGATTGAATTCAATATTTTCTAATGAAATGGCATAACAAGCGATTTATAAGTTATTTTTATGCAGGCCCGTCATTTTTGACCGGGAACATCACAACTGTGACTCATTTTGCAATAAATAAAAACTTAAAAACATTTCAAAATAAATTTCCTGATTAAACATTAAAGCACACTAGTGTGATAAACAGTGCAAACTTTTTGAAAAATTGACAAAATTATCCACAAAAATCACTTTTTCACTCAAAAACTGAGGTACACAAGCTCAGATAAATAAGGCCTACAATCGATCAGTTCCAAAAATGAACACAAAACCTGTCCTAATTGAAAGAAAACAAGCTGACAAAAACATTGAATCCAATATTTGGTGATAAGGTAGCATAACAAGAGATTTATAAGTTAGGCCAGTCATTTTTGCCCGGGAACACCACGAGTGTGATAGGGTTTTCAACACGGCACAAGGGTTAATCAGTATTTTTGTCTTGTTTTATCAAAACATACTCAAAAACAAGACTAAAGTACTGTACTTGAGAGGCAAAATTGCATAAGATAACAAGACTTGTTTTCAGAAAATATATCTTTTTGCCACCGGCAAATAGTTTTTCTCTTGCCTTAAGCATTAACCTCACTGATTTATGCAAACAATTGTTTAAAACAAAATATTATTAATTCAGCAGTACTGTATATTCTCAGATTAACTCTCATTATATTTGACCTCAATAAACTTGTTTTGCTTTAAAGAGATATTAGCATTAGACAAAAATACTGATTCAAAATGATGTTTTGCCGTAAAAACACCAGGAGAGCAGAGCATTATTTTTTCCAAAAGGAGAAGAGGATGCACGTAAAAGCACAAAGAAGCATAATAGGAAGATTTTTATTAACAAACCAGCAGATGCAATCAATAATCCTGCATTTAAGTAAAAGCTCTTTCCAAGGTAAAAGCTCCTCTGGTTTTTTTGCGCAAGATGCAAGTTTGCCGAATGATCCGGCTCGCTCTTTGTCGTTATATTTTGATGTATTACTTTATAGTGCATTGAGCCTCGGGACAGGTTTGGCCAGGCTGATGTACTTTGCAGTGAACTATGTTATGAGTCATTCTAATAGCCTGCTGGTTTTATTTGGATGCTTTTACATCTTTAGTAGTTTTATTTGTGGAGAGATATAATACGTTGTGCAGAGCAAGGCTTATTCTTTTCTTTTTTTTGCATCAAGCTGACACATATTTGCTTGATGTTGCGCTGCACAGCCCAAAGCGAGCGACTCAATAAAGTACAGTTTGTTTCTTTGGTTAGCCTAGCGTTTTTATTGAGTTATTTTGATAGAGATTTAAAAGGCTATACGGGAGCCGAGAAGTGCTTGTATGGGGTTTTGCGGAGGATATATTCATTTTTATGCCAAGCTCCGCTGATATACTTTCCCACAACCTTCTGCAACAGTAATTCAGTTTAGTGAGGCCACGGCAGCCTTAGTTAGTGCCGCTTTGTGTTGGGTTGTATTTCAGGGTCGTTTCCAGAGAGTCGTCTTTTGCGTCGTCTGGCTCGGCTTCAGCAGGAGGTAGTAACTCTGCCGTAGACATCCAGACAGCCTCCTCCTCCTCCTCCTCCTCATTTCCTCCCACCCCTATCTCTGGCCATTCAAGGTCACTCCCAAGAGCAAAGGGCAGCGGTTGATAAGAGATATAGAGCAGCCGGCGGTCACGTGGACACGTACCGCACAACTAAGCGCTCTTTGATGAGGAGATTCCCCACCTTGGGAGCACAGAGATCACGTCCTATTTTTCTGAAATCCCCGTGCTTTGTTTAGCCTTCCTTTGCTTTTTCTTGTTTGTAAAGCCACATCCATTACTGCGGAGAAGCTTACTCGATAATCCCGCATAATGGATTGACTCTGCCATTCCTTTCGATGGATCCCCCTTTAATTTTAATGTGTGCGCTCGGACAGGTATTCGGCACGCTTACGGCTGTAGCTTGTGGACGAGCGACACAAGAGCTTTGTTTTTAGGCCCCTCTCTCTCTATGCGCATATCAATAAGGGCATTATAGCGAGCAGGGTATCGCTTCTTTTTAGTACACCGCTGCCATTAAGAGTCTTTGGAGTCAGCTTTTCTCTACTTCTCTAGATCCATCCCTCCATCCTTTTATCGCCCATATATTCCCTCTCTCGGGGTATTAGCCATTCAAAGATCTCTCTCTCTCTCTCTATGGCATGCAGTAAAAGTTATCACTCCATCTCTCCCGCCCTCGCTCTATCTCTCTAATCTTCCTTAATCTTCCAGCCCAGAGTGAAGTGAGAATTAGTTTCTCACTCTCTCTCATCAATCTCTCACACCCTTCCTTCCTCTTCCATCCAGCTCTGTACTTCCCTCTCTCGCCATCTAACTTTACTCTCCCTCTCTCATTTGTACTTTTTCGTACCATTATCCCTTTGGTCTTGACTCTTTCTGCACCCTTTCAGGTTCTCACTCAGATCAGAGATCTTTCTCTCCTTGAAATATGCACACCCATTATTTCTCCCTTTCACTTTCTTTACTTTTTTTCTTTCTATACCTCTATTTGTCCTTACTAAAAGTTCTGAAGCATGTTCATCTAATCCTGTCAATCACGATTCAAGGGCACATATCAACTATGGTTCACTTTTGGCCCTGTGGACCAATAAACAAACATCATGAACATTTCAATCACATCAACCAAATGTAGTTCCAAACGTAGGTTCGGGAGGAGCCTAAACATTCAGTCCTGTCATCCCAGCGACAATTCTTCCAGCATCCCTCCTCCTCCCCATCTCCTCCTCTATTTCTCTTATTCTCCTTCTATGCAGTACTGTTATAGGGGGGTTTAACTCGGAGCTCGAACCGAGCCTCGGGGTTCGAGCCTCCTTCGAGGACAGTAAGCCAAGTTTGTTTTACCATTAACCATTCAGACTGAATGGCCAGGCGAACTTGTGAAACAATCACAACAACCAAATTTCGGAAACCTCCCTGGCTCGAATTTTTGATTTTGTAAATATATTTTCTGAAGAAAGACAAACATAAATAGTGATGAAAGCCAACATATTAACCCTCAGGGGTCTGAGGATTTTTGGGGCCTGGAGAAGTTTTGACATGCCCTGACATTTGTGCTTTTTTCAGTTGTTCATAAACATATTAATGGAAAAAGTGTCATTACACTGTATTCAGCACAAACTAGGCTACAATAATATGTGAGGAACATGTATGTACATGTTTGTGTTTTTGAAGGAATAACGTTTATGCGTGGTTATTTAAAAAAACAAAAAACTTAAGTCACTGAAATAAAGCCAAAAAATATATATTAAATCTTTGTTCACAAGACTTCTGGTTATTGGAGGTTGTAGACTAGAGTTTTTGCTTCAAAATGAGGTAAAAAATTATGCTGCCTGCTTGTTCATATAAAACAATAGAGAGATTTAAATTTTCTAAAACATCTTTGGTCAAGAAACACAGTATTCGTGAAGGCGTGAATAATCATGAATAATGGGTGATTCTCACCTGAGAAGACAAAAGAATCACATAATAATGACCTGAAATGACTTGCATATTAATGAGGCCTTTCAGTCAGGTAGGCTGTGAAAAAACCTGTGAGACATTGATCATGTCTCAAGCTCATGGTGTATATCAAACATACAGAAAAAACAGCAACAGATGTATATTTACTGAGTAATCCACCATTTTGTAGAGGGAGGTCAAAATGACCATTTTCACCTGGGATTTGGAGCCAAATTAGAAGGTTGTAAAAATCACTTTAGAAAGATTGCAGAATCATTATTTTATTTTCACACAGACATTAGTAGGTCTATTATTTAAATCTGTTGACTTTAGCAATCTTTGTTGTATTATATGCCCATGGTGACCGTTCAAATATGGCAAAAAAAAAGCACTTTTTTGCCCCAAGTTTGCATGCCTATAACTCAAGAAGTATTAAAGATATCTTAATATCCTTTTATATTTTGTTTTTTAACAAACATTTCTTTTGGTTTCCCCATTTTAAAGGCCCCATATGGTACAATGCAAGAGATATGGAGATCTTAATGCGTAAATTGGTCAATTGTACACATCTTCAGTGGACAAAAACCAAATGTGGTTCACTTTGCATACAGCTAACACTTTTTTTCTTTTAAAGAGGAATATCTGAACAACAAATAATGTTGAAACTAGAAATGTATCAACACATATTGCATAGAACATGCCTGTCTGAGTGCCATAAATACGTCACTGTCACTCAAAAAGTATTAAAGATATCTCAATATGATTTTAGATTCTGGCTCCTAACAAACTTTTCTTCTGAAATCTTCATTTTCAAGGCCCTATATGGTTCAGTCCCATAGATATGAGGATCTCAATGCAGCTCCATGTTCAATTTGTTGAATTTTACCCATGTTCAATGGTCAAAACCCAAATGTGCTTCACTTTGCACAGAGCTGATACTTCTTGCATTTAAAGGGCAATGTCTGAAGAATAAATGTTGAAACTAGAAATGTATCTTGTTTCCCTCTATCAAAACAACTGTATACAACATAACTCTTTAAAAGTGCTTTAAAAGTGTTTTGAAGTTGTTTACTGAACACCGTCTTGCACAATACTTGTAAAACTTTACAAATTACACCAGAATTGCAACGAATTACACAGAATTTCAAATAATGAAATATGACAAAACTTTTGAAAAAACTTTTGAAGATACTCTCCCTTCAATTAGAAATCTGACAAATGTCAATGTGTCTACAAAGGAATGACAAACCGATTCTGACAAGAACTCAAATGCCGACGAGAACTCAAAAGATCCATATCCTTTTTTTAGACAATCCAATCCGCACAATCCCACTAAAGGGACTTCAAATAAATAACAAACCTGGCCTATATCCCAGGAAAGCTATCATATCGCTGTACTTTCTTCTCTCTGTACAATTTTGTTGAGATATTTTACATTGCGGCCTGGATTGAAGGTACAGAGGTGACAGACAGGGACTTTGATGTGCGCAGACATTTCTTTTACAAATGTCTATGCTGAATGAATACACAATATGCTCAGCAGCAGGTACACAGATGGAAAGAGACAGAGAAATAGATAGAGAAAGCCAAAGACGGAGAGATGGGAGCCATGAGAGGTATAGACCAGCGCAGGAGAAAGTCGAAGAGAGAACAAAATAAAAAGAAATCAAGATTGGAGCAAGAAAAGGCATTAATGCGACGAGCAGGAGAAAGAAGATGAAGATTAGAGGTTTAAGGATAAACAGATAAGGAGAGCAAGCACGTGGCAGGCGATGAAGCGAAGTAAAAAAAAAGAGATAGAGAGATGAGATGAGAGACTGGCAGTCGATAAGACGTAATCCCCCCTTTTCCTGTCATTCCAAAGTAAACAGAAAGCAGTATTAGAAGAAAGAAAGAGAACTCGGAACCTTGCCACTCACGTGATCCTTCCATTCTCAGCAGTCCGGTGATTAAACGTAACTCGCTTCCCTTCACCCAAGAAATCGAAGAAAAACAGCAGCTATTCGGAACAGTTTCTCTCCTCAAGCTCCCCCTTGCTGCTTGTACAGACACACACAACCTTCTGTTACCGCCGTAAAATAAAGATGTGGCGGGGATAAAAGAATATGAGAAGTATATTGCATCGTATTGCATTGGGAGTCGTGCAAGGCGAGAGAGTCTGCTACCCAAAAACTTGATGAGATGAACTACCGCTTTAAATGCTGCCGAGAGCGTAACTATGAGCGGTTTACATTGAGGACTGTGAGGGACCAGACTCTGTCTGGCTTCTACTGACTACATGAAACCAGGGCAAGTTGTCACAGAGTCTATAGAGGTTTTGAGACAATTGCTAGCATTGGTTTTGCCAGTTGGAATCAAATACCCAATTCAATGAGAATATTTTTGTGTGTGTGTGTGTGTGTATTTTTATCCTCCAAACCTAAATTTTATTTTTGCAACATCTTTTGATTAACAAGTGAACACAATAAATCCACATTGTCAGACACTTGCATATGAATTAACAACATAATTAAGATGTCAAGATGGGGAGTGTTACCTTATATATTTTTGCCGTTCCATGAATTGTTTTAGGTTTTACAGTTTTGCTGAAAAGACTGTGTAATAGCATGTTCCATTGTGACAACTTGTGTTCCTCTCTATTGGGGCATGTTGTCACAAAAGGTCATGGTGTGTTGAATGAACTGTATATTTTAAAAACAGTAGTTTTTTTTGTAGTCCAGACATTGAAGTGTAACACTGTTTTTCAACCTGATTTGTATTGTTTCAATGTCGGTATTATATGTTAATAAACAATGTTTACTTGTTCTCCGTGTTACCTGGAGCATAGTCTCAGCCTCATTTTTCAGACATCACACCCATGGACCACTGGCTGAACTTCTGCAGTCATTCTGAAGGTCTGGCTACACCAAACCTGGACCAAGAAATTCATATTTATTTGCCAGCAAAAGTCATCAGGATTTGTGACAGCCCCAGGGCTTTTGTGAAAACTGCAGATTATAATTCCACATTTTTGAATCCCCACTTACAGACAGTCGGAGTGACAGAGGGTTTACAGAATAGTTATTGTAAGAGTAGATTTATCACTTTAAAAAATATTAGGTTACACTTTATTTTACAGTGCCATTGTAATTACTCAAATAAGTACTATTAATTAACTACATGTACTTACTATAGAGTTACAGTTAGGGTTAGGGTTTGGTTTAGGGTTAGTTACTTGTAATTATGCACAATTTACTGTTATTACTATAGTAAGTACATGTTATAACGTGTAACTACAGCAGTGTAAAATAAAGTGTTACCAAACATTACAGTAAAAATGGAACACTGCGGCAACAGCTTTCTAACCTGTACGCGACTATGGCAAGCCATTTTAGCTTAAAATGTTCCCAGCATTGCTCGTCGTAATTGCATTTTTATTAGTAATAATTATGATTAGTGAGCTCTGCAATTTAATTCTTACTAGTAATTTAATTCTTACTAGTAAAAATTGTGATTAGTGAGCTCTGCAATTTAATTCTTACTAGTAATTTAATTCTTACTAGTAATAATTATGATTAGTGAGCTCTGCAATTTAATTCTTACTAGTAATTTAATTCTTACTAGTAAAAATTGTGATTAGAGAGCTCTGCAATTGCATTTTTACTAGTAATTTAATTCTTACTAGTAAAAATTATGATTAGTGAGCTCTGCAATTTAATTCTTACTAGTAATTTAATTCTTACTAGTAAAAATTGTGATTAGAGAGCTCTGCAATTGCATTTTTACTAGTAATTTAATTCTTACTAGTAAAAATTATGATTAGAGAGCTCTGCAATTGCATTTTTACTAGTAATTTAATTCTTACTAGTAAAAATTATGATTAGTGAGCTCTGCAATTTAATTCTTACTAGTAATTTAATTCTTACTAGTAAAAATTGTGATTAGAGAGCTCTGCAATTGCATTCTTACTAGTAATTTAATTCTTACTAGTAAAAATTATGATTAGAGAGCTCTGCAATTTAATTCTTACTAGTAATTTAATTCTTACTAGTAAAAATTATGATTAGAGAGCTCTGCAATTTAATTCTTACTAGTAATTTAATTCTTACTAGTAAAAATTGTGATTAGAGAGCTCTGCAATTGCATTCTTACTAGTAATTTAATTCTTACTAGTAAAAATGCAATTATGACGAGTAACGCTAGGAACAGTTTAAGCTAAAAATTGCTTGTGATATGTGACAGTGTTTTGCCTATGAGAGATTTGGAGGAACTGACAGAACGGCACTTTCAGTTTTCCCTCCATTTGGTCTAAAACACTGTGTTCGTGTTTGAAATATTGACTACAAAATCATGGAGGTTTTTCAGATTTTCCGTTGCGGCGTTATCTCCAAAAGTAACTCACTCCCACTAAACATTTACTCTTTGAATTATTGCATCAATATGTCAACAACATTATGACTAAAAGTTTGCTAAGAAGTATTTGCTACTTTGCTACTTGGATATATATTGATAGCAGACTTGTGGGAGTGGCCTTGGACTGCAACATGCCCAGTGCATTATGGGTGTTGAAGTTTTCTATTTGGCAAAAGGGAAGACATGGCTTTTCTCTAGTCAGGTAGCACCAAATGAGGTTTGTTCCTACACAAAATTAAACACACCCTGAGAAACATTCACTGAAATAAAAAGTGTGACAACTAACCCCAGTCTCGTTTGATGTAATCCATTGCATTTGACTGGGAGAGGTCATTATGTATAACCCGTTAGCAATAAGACTATAACTATGAGTCATAATTAATCACAGTTTTAGACTCATTATGTTTTAAACAAGGTGAAAAAATATATAAACATATAATCAAGCCAAAAAGAAAAAAAAAAAACTCAACATGAATAAGATAAAAAATAATTGCACATCAAAAAAAAGCTTTCTGGTTGCTGTAAGTAGAGAAGTGGGTATTAAGCTCATGCTGGAGATGCAGATCTGTGATCTGAGCAATTAACCTGAATTTCTCTGGTGAAATCCCCAGCTGTGCAAGCAGGGCACGTGTAAAGATGTAACCTACAAAACGTCTCCATGGCTAAGGGCATCTGCCAACAAAATAAGCAAAGCACTGTAATCAAAATGAGCTAATCACTTCAGCCTAATTTACCACAGCCACAAAAAGCTTCTCCGGAAGAAAACGAGAGAACAGAAAGAGATTAAGGCGGAAACCAGGCAGCATCAGACACATCACAGACACTATATATATATATGCATGTAAAAATGTAAAATAAAAATGATGTAAAATGTGTGTTTTTTTCTGCTTAACACTTTCAGAAGATGTCAGGCTCCAAAAAAAAAAGGTCAAAAAGCACCCCAAAAGCATTATAAAAGCAGTTTTGTATGAGGAACAGGCTTTATTCAGAGAAAAACTTGCCTTACATGGTAAAGAGCAGCTTGACATCGACATCCTGCTGTAAATAACTCTTTTTGTGTTCCACAAAAAAGAAAAAGTCATCCAGCTTTGAAAGTCACAAGAGTACATAAATGACAGAATGTTCATTTTTGGCTGAGAAGAAGGAAAGACAGAGATCTACGAGGGAAATGATGGGGGGAAACCACGGGAGGCGCAGGCAGAGAGAACGCTGGAGGCAGAAAGGAGACCGGCGACGCTATACGTCTCGTGAAACTCCACTTTTTCTAAGCTCACTAATTCAATCTCTGCAATCCTGGTGAGCGACTGAACCCTCCGCCCATCCCGTTCCCATGCTAATCCGACGCCTGCATCCATATACGCGACGTAACACGACAGAAACGACAGGGAGGGGAGGCCGAGTTGAAGGAGAAAGATGAAGAGAGGTAAGAGGAAGTGAAGGGATGATTGTGTCACATGTGAAACAACAGTTACGCTAGTCCTAATAAATTTGTCTAATTAAAACTCTAAATCCCTCACACTTTAAAGCCACTTTTATAATTAACACTCTGATCTTCCCCTCCTAAATATAAAACAAGAAAACAATTAAAACTTTTATGATTTTTTAACTTCAAAACCCATTAATTAAAAACGCAAAACGAACAATGGCAAGATATTGAGACGGACCCCTCTTTGCTCATTAACTCGTGGTTAATTGATCCAAACCGGAATGTTTACCATAGGGAAGGCAAAGAATAAAATGCTCTCATTTTATTCACTTAATTGCATTTTTTTGCATTTCTCCATTTTTTTGAAGATTAAAGATTGGTTGAAACAACATGAAAAGGTTTTCTTTTAATCCCTACACTCTCTTATATTTTGCCCAGGTTTTTATAAAAATTAACATCCGACTTTGAAGTGCCCGATGAAGGGCTGGAGAATAACGCATTGTAGTTTTTTCATTGAAAAAGAAGATTTCTTCGAGTGCTGGCTGTAAGTGGTGTTCGGCATTTGGACAAATGGTCATGCCCTTCACCGCGACCCTGAGAAAGAAATGATGGGACTCATCCATCAAAACTACAATACCCAAGATCCATCAGTGCAAGCACAGATAGCAAACAGACATCGCCTTAAGACACACACGCCATTGCGATGGCAAATAAGCCATAAACTCACTCATCCTTTCTCCTACTCCTTTTTTGCATGCACTTCATTTCTTCTCTCTCCTCAAGGCAAGAGGAACTTTTAATAAAAAAAAGCATTTTAGCCGAGAACATGGGTGTTATAAAAATGAGCGAGAGAAGGCCATCTCGCCTTAACATGGTTGTGAATAATTTAATGACTGAGATGCTACGTGCCAACCTGCCAAAAGCCTAGGATTTTTTTTTTTACCGTCATTTAAATAATTCTTTCATCCAGCAGTATAAGGTCCGAAGTAATGGCTCTTTTTTTCCTTGGCAGCACTTAAACAACACACATTATCACATTCTCATCAATATTCATCAGTCTGTACCTTTTCCCGTGTCACCTGACCTCTTCCACAAACTCTGTTAACATCTCCATCTTCCTCACATTAGTCTGACTCCTCCATAAAGCTTTTACTTTTTAACTTACAGTATGTCGTCTCACCAACACCTTGTTTTCCTCCCTCTTTTTTCTCTCATCTGCTCAGTGCACATATTGATTTCTGGCTATATGATGCAGTTTTTATTACAATAGATGTTCCCCAATCAAAAACAAGTATGCAGGCTATATTTCATATATTATTATGCCCATATTTTGGTTTATTAAAAAAAGAGTATCAGATAAAGAGGTTCCCAATATACCATTTATACTGTTCACTTTGCTCAGTGAATTTCTAAACTTATGTGATCAGCAGCTATTTATTAGGGGTGTTGATGCATTGATGCAGTACTACACCATTATCGATTTTTTATCGATAGTTCCGGCCCTTGATTCTGATTGGTTGAGCCGCGTTCAAAGCCGTTGTAAAATTACCGTAAACATACAGCTGACCGCATTACATAAGTATTGATAAGTCTTAGCAACGTAAACATATGTTTGTTCTCTATTGATTTTGTTCATTGAAGCTTACTGCATTATGTGGAAGAGTACTGTGAGAGAGAGTGTATTACCTGCATTCAGATTTAGCATTTTCCTTCAGGTCAGTCCTATGATCATAATAAAAAATCAGTTTGAATGTCCGCTGCGATCTTGTCCTTTTAACATTTAATGGGTTTTCCTGTGCCCTGCTGACACTGACAGCGCTAGTCAAAGCATTTGTCATTTGCGTCTTGTTTCATGTTCACACCAAGTTTCAATATAAAAGTCTTTGCGACTATGTGACTCACTCATTAAGACAATCTTTGCCGCCATCTAATGGCATAATAAATGTTGCTGTTTATGGTCAGTGACTATTTTTTCCAGCGGAAGGAAGCCTTTTAATGATTTTACTTCATGAAAGATGCATTGATACATATTTTTTTTGGCTTTAATATTTGTATTGTGTGGTAACCGTTTTATAAAAGCAATAAGCTCTGTGAAACCGTGGTTTACAGTGAATTTATCAAAGCTAGGGTGGTTTTAGCTATTATAAATCCACTGTAAATCACGGCTTCTTGGGTCTTATTGCTGTATTAAAGCTGCTGTCCATAACGTTTTTGGTTAAAAATGATCCAAAATCAATTTTTGAGAAAGTACATAACCAGCCAGTGTTCAAAACCATGCAGTCATCGTCTTTGCGTCATTACGTCACGTCTGTTTACATAAAAAAGGAGTCCCAGCTAGTCAGCTAAATCACATGTGAGGATGCTGAAGGTGGCGGATCATTTATAGCCTTTTCTCAAAGCAGCTGGAATAATTAAATTTATCATTTTGATGGCGGATTGTAATCCAGAAAGGTCCAAATGACAATCATCGGTATCAACTGATTCACCCGTAGTCAAAAGCAAAAGACTTCGGACTGCGGAGTGGCTACAGAAATTGAAATCTACAGGTAATGCTCATACACACTAAACACATGTAGTCACGCAATGCTGATGTTGTTAACATTAACAATTTGAGAACAAATTATAACAGTAATAATAATTTGCACGGTTTGACGTGATCTGAGCTAAGCAATCGTTAGATTTAATCACCATTGGCAGCGCATTGCTTTTTTTCTCATTTGGTCAGAACAAAAGTGGCAGACATGTTACTTGTTCAGATGACATTTTCCAGTGAAAATTCATATTTTGGTCATACTTCAAGATGCAGAATCTGTGATTCTGAAGTACAGTATCCACACCGATGTGGTGACTGACAGCAAACATTAGATTTATCTGCACAACCCGCGTAAAGATGATAATTCCACAAATAACCGCAATTGCAGGTTTCAAACAGAGATGGCGACAAAGAGGCAAAACTTACAGACTGCAGCTTCAAGTACACTGCTTGACAATTCCATGCGCTTTTAGTATTTAATAGTGTTTATTTTTTCTAAATGCTCCTGTCGTCTGCTGTGTTCAGATGTAAGTTTTGATGTTTGCTACATTCAGAAAGTGTACTTTCGTGGAGCAGATAAAATAAAAAGGGAGTTCATATATCTGACTGCTTGTATTCATTGACGAAAATGTAGCCATCTGTAGTAATATTGAAAATCAATGATGCAACGCATCTTGATGCATCATTGCATCGAATCAAATCGCTGACATGATAGGAATCGTGAGACCAGATTAACATCCCTAATTTTTATACAGAACTTATCCCAGGTCAAACTATAATTCACATATTTTTGAATTATTTTATTTTGTCAGAAATAGGCCTACAGCATACAACTAAATTCATCTGAGCACATTACATATTTCCAAGGCCAACAGAGTTATGTGGTTTGAGTTGGTTCAAAATGCATCAAAAAATTAAGAAAAAACATGCAAACATATTAATAAATTAATAATTTCTGCATTAATATTTTTGCAAACAGCTTTATGCACGAATGAGAAGATGTTATTCACATGCACAGACAGCTGGTGACTGTTTCAGAAACTTTGTGCACATAAATCTAGAAAAATAAAGAAATAAATATATGGCACAGAGCTCAGAGCAACCAGTCTGAGGTGCAGTTAGTTATAGTTGTCTTAAAACTGGCCGCGGATGACATCATAAACCATCCATTCTGTCCCATCTGTCTTTTGATTTAACACTTTCTTCTCTTTTCCTCTGCTTTTCCCCTAATCTCACTCCAATCCTAACAATTTGATCAAGCTTCATCTCTCCTTCACACTCAGACACACCAATCATTTTTTTTATTCTGTTTATGAGCCAGACTAATTATAAACGTCCTATTTTCCTGATCCCTTCCTCCGTCGCCCCAAAAGGTCAGATCTTGTCGCCTCACGCCCGCGTTCGGTTTTGCACGCGTCTGATCTCTCAGTCCCTGTCATCAGGTCGAGTTGCCGCGGGCGCTTCTCATTCAATTACGGCTTGCACTGTTGTTGTTATTGTCCTCACTAATAATAGAGCACCTCTGTCTTTGCTGTCACGCAAGGAGCCATCAATAGTGCCAGTCCTTATCTCCATCTCAACAATCAGCCATAGCAGTGCCACCCTAGTCTAGAGGATAGATGGAGGGGGAGGGTGGGGAACGGACAGGCAAACAGCGTAACCGTCATAAACGAGAGAGAGAAGAGATGAATGGAGACCCTGGAGTCCCGGAGAGAGAGATGAGGGTAGCGTATGAGTGTTGGTTGGTTTGTGTGTGTGTCTGTTTACAAGACTTAGGAGACAGAGGCGGAGGAAATGGAGGAGAAATGGAAGGAGCAGTGTAGACACACAGAAAGATTCAGAGATGAATAAGGGTGTGACAGACAGAAGTGCCCCGAAGGCTCGGGTTACATTTGGAATTGAGGACGCACAGTGACATGGATGTAATTGGTGGAAACTAGCTTAAGAAGAGGGAAACGACCACTCGTGAACAAAGACCAATGAGGCCCCTATATTGCATCACTGGCGATCTCAGCTCTCTTCCTTTTTTCATCTCTCAGGTTCAGTCATATTTTCACCCTGTCATCACAAATCCACACATTTGCTCATTTGATGATTTGACCTCTATGTTCAGTGCTGTAATCACACTTTAGCTCCACTCCGGCTTATTAATGTAACAAGGGATGAGCAATGGCACTCATTTTCTTTTCTGGTATCAAGCACTATCAAGGTCAATACATAACACTAATTTAAAAAACACACACACAAAAAAAGAAAACACTAATAAAGACAATATTACATGTTTTTTTGTGTGTGTGTGTGTGTGTGATTCCACACACTTTTAACTTTGAATGGGATTCATGTATGTATACACTGCCGTTCAAAAGTTTGGGATTGGTAAAATCTTTTTAATGTTTTTAAAAGAAGTCTCTTCTGCTCACCAAGGCTATATTTATTTGATTAAAAATACAGTAAAAACAGTAATATAGTGAAATATTATTAAAATTTTAAAGAACTGTTTTCTATTTGAATATAATTTAAAATATAATTTATTTCCGTGATCAAAGCTGAATTTACTTTCAGAATCATTACTCCAGTCTTCAGTGTCACATGATCCTTCAGAAATCATTCTGATAGGCTGATTTGCTGCTCAAGACACATTTATTATTATTATCAATGATGAAAACAGTTCACAATTTTTTATTTCAGAATTATTTGGTGAATAGAAACTTCAAAAGTACAGCATTTAGAAAATAGAATCTTTTGTAACATTATAAATGTCTATACCGTCTCTTTTGATCAATTTAATGCATCCTTGCTGAATAAAACTATTAATTTCTTTCCAAAAAAATTCTACTGACCCCAAACATTTGAATGGTAGTGTATAATGTTACAAAAGCTTTCTATTTCAGATAAATGCTGTTTTTTTTTATCAAAGAATCCTGAAAAAAAAAAAAAAAAAAAAAAAATTGTACACAACTGTTTTCAACATTGATAATAATAATAATAATAATAATAATAATAATAATAAATGTTTCTTGAGCAGCAAATCAGCATATTAAGGATCATGTGAAGGCTAATAGGTCCTTTAACTCAACCTGCTCGTAATAACAACATTATCTATAGGACACAGATGATTGGTTCCTGCTATATGACCTTGTGTGCTCAATCTTCAAATACATGGGTAGCATTTGCCTTAGCAGTGCAGCATAATTTCAGAAACCCTCCACCTTCCCTAGCTCCACCTGTATAGATCGGTTAATTCATGTACGCTATATTGTACAGCAGCAGCATGTCTTACTTGCTCACAGCAGTGTGTCGTGTATGTATTGGCAGTAACAAGTAGCTTGACCATATCAACATTGTCATTACCATGACATGACAGAAATATATACATATATATATATAAACTTACTCTGTTAAGTTTAAAGAGTCTGTATAGATAATATACATACAGTCCTGTCGTTCAGTCTTGTTTGTTTTAGGTCCTTCAATAACTTGGTTATCATCAACATTTTGCTTTCTCTATGCCTGTTGTGCTTGCCACAAATGTGATTCTGAAAGCTGAATGGTTTGAATACCTCTCAATTATGATTGGTTAAATATGCAGAAGGAGGAAAATTTAGCCTCCCTTGCACCTATAGAAACGTATATTTATTGAATGCGATGACCACACAGTCACACACGCACTGATCCTTCTGTGACTAGTGAGCTGCATGATCTTAAAGTCCTGCTTAAAAATCCCAAAATCCCACTCCTTGCTCTAAGTGGAATCACGCAACTCCATTTGGCCTTATATGACAGTCTCAGACATTTCTCAATTACACAATCATGGTGAGCTCTGTAATTGTAGTGAAGCCTTTATAATGTCTGATAGACAGATGGCCAGCAGGGCTGCTGAGATTAATCTGTACAAAAGCAAAAGCTTTCACACCATGTGGTCACAGCAAGAAACTGGATTTCACCGACACCCGGTAATAACATTTCTAAATCTCTCAGAGTTAGCGAAGAAGTTCGAGGCCAAAGCCAAAGTCAGCATGAGTGTGAACCTTAGGCCTCGCACTGGTAGCACATCTCTTGGGAAAAGGTGCTGATCTTACCTTAGGGAGCGGAGGAACTCAGACTCCCAAAGTAAGGCGTTAATGCCTGAGGTTAACCACAATTTGCAAATTTTAAATTCCATTACCTCTGTTTAACACGTCCCCTCTGCCTCACAACAGCCTCAAGGCCAATGGTATCCAAAGTCTTGTGCCTTCTAAATCTGTGCCGAAACATACTTTGTTTTGGCAGAGATGCACAAAGTAGATGTCGGGGTTTTTTCCCCACAGCCACAGAGAGTAAAAAAGAGGCTAATTTACTTGCATATCCCTATCTGTGAGGAAGTCTGTGGTTAAGTAGATTGATTGAGTGGGAATTTTAATTCAAGAAAATGCATGAACTCTTCAATTATAAAAAAGAAAGGAGGAGAAAGTGTGTAATTTGAGAGCAGAGCTTTCAACCAGACCAAGGTCATGTGCGAAAATGAGAAGGTCTCTGCGTGTTATGTTATTTGATTACTTATTACATTAGACTACTAAATTTGAAGCACGCTGACAGGAAAATGAAGGACTAAAAAAAAAAAAAAAAAAGACATAGGGCACCAAAACTGTTTTGTGGAATACAAAAGGAATACATTGATACAGTGAAGGTCAAATGTTGTTTTGGGCCACAATGACTTTCATTTTATAGGCGAATGAAACATTCATCCACCTACATGAACCTCTTTCCTTGGTGCCAAAACAATTGTGTGATACTTCCTGCAAACACAAAACAATTTCTCTGCCCCACAACACATGCACACCTACTCACTCTTCATCATCAGCTGCGCACAAAGAATATAAACCTGAGCCCGCGCACACAACCCCCGAAACCTCTGCTGTAATGGAGTAGATTTGTGCGGGAGAGAGTTCGCTGTCTGCATTGAAATGAATCTAGCGTTAAAAATACACACAGGCACTTGGGTTTTAAAAGTGGAATAAAAGAAGGGAGCTAAAAAACAGCAACTTTCCCCCTTTCCCCTATGGTCCTTTGAGGCCATGTGGATTAAACCTTTTTGTAAGTCAAGGAAGTTAGTGCCGCCAAGATTTCTAAATGAAGAGGGCGTCTTAATTGGAAAAGGCTTTAGATATTCCTGAGTCTGATTAAACAGCTCTGCACAACAGAGATGGATGGAGGGAGTGAGGGAGGGAGGAATGGATAAGAAGAGAGGGGGAAGGAGAGAGACAAAGGAGTGAAGTAAAGAAGGGGATGCAGCAGAAAGCGAGCGAGTGAGTGAAGTAGGATGTAAAGGACTGCGTGTTCATTGAAGTAGATGTTTGATGAGTTATCCTCCAGGCTTCAAGTGGCCAGAGCGGAGCTGAGCTCTGCGCAACACCCTTTGGCACTGTTTAGACCGGATATTAAGATTAAATTAATTTGGTCGATTGGATCACGAGTGGGCGACACTAAATACAGGTGTAAACGGTGTCTAAAACGTTTTGAGCAACCACTTCCGGAGGTTGTCGAAAACACATTTCACCGGATTGCTTTCGTAGTGAAACGCCCATGTGGTCGAATGTGTTCAAACAGCCACAAAAGACTGTACTCTCCACCTACTGACCTAACATGTAAACATTATGGGAAGCGCGCTGGCCAGACGGGATTTAAACTTTGTCGGCTGAAGACCCAAGTTTGGTTTGAAGATGAAAAACGTACCAATTGCTCATTTCTAACACACACTCACAGGGTTCGGCCCGTCTTGCGGCTGTCAGAGCAGAAACGAAAGCTGATGCTCTCCATATGTTTTCCGCTGTCTCCGGTCGCGTTCATATGTAAATTGCATGAGCTTATTTTGTCCATAAGATCTGAAAAACCCATACTTTTACCCGCCCATAGACCCTCCCCTTTGAAGAAATCAGGACTGAAGTGGTTGAAAGTGGACAAAAGAGACGGATTAAAACACCAGGTGTAAACGGGAATGTGTCTCCCTTGTCTACTTGTGATCTGATCGAACAAAACGCATCTTAGGGTTAGTTCACCCAAAAATGAAATTTCTGTCATTAATTACTCACCCTCATGTCATTCCACACCTGTAAGACCTTCGTTCATCTTCAAGACACAAATTAAGATATTTTTCATAAAATCTGATGGTTCAGTGAGGCCTCACAGAGAAAGATAAAAAAAGTATTCTCGTCACTTCATAAAATTAAGGTTGATCCACTGTAGTCATGTTTACTATTTTAATGATGGGGGGATCAGAAAGTTCTCAGATTTCATTAAAAAAAAATCTTCATTGTGTCCCGAAGATGAATGAAGGTCTTACGGGTTTGGAAAGACATGAAGGTGAGTAATTAATGACAGAAATTTCATTTTGGGGTGAACTAACCCTTCAAGAATGGTTGCATTGCAGAATGAACAGCATGAAGAGAAAATATGATCTCAGTCCCCTGAAGACCCCAGGGCCATCACGACAACTCCACAGGGCCATGAGTACAAGCAGGCCAAATGGAACATCATCTGCTGTCTGTGAGTCAAAAATATTAATCATCACTTTCCTAGACTAAATGTTTCCTGCACCTCTCATGATGCTGAATATTCATGATTCTCAGAAACTGAGAAACTGACAGACTGCTCACGTGCAAGCGCATCTCTGAGTGTATTTGTGTTTAGATGTTTGCATTTATGAAGAATTTCCGACTTCTAATCATGCCGATTTTGATGGTGCCTAAGCATGCGGGCACATGTCTTATTAGCAAGTAGTTAGTGCTCATAATTAAGAGAGCGTGTGTGTTGACACGATACACATGTGGATAAACAGTGAAAGAGATTTGGCCGTGCTCCTCCAAACCTCCAGGCCCGATTAGCCTTGCCTCTCCTTCTTTTCCAAAGAGCCCTTAGGTGGGCTTTAGTGCAGCAGATTATTCACCCTTCCTTAGCGCACCCCTGGGCCGTCTGGCTGGATGACTGGCTGGGCACGAGGGCCAAGCCGTGGCCGCTGGAGGGTGTGAGGGCTGCTCTGTCCTGTGGAGGTTCTGCTGGAGCGTCACCCAGCTGGTGTGGATAGATCAGCGATTACCTCAGGCAGATGGTTAACACAAAACTAACATGCTGAGACTCAACAGGGAACAACTAAACTGTATCTGGCTGCATTCTTTTCACACAATGCAGTACACTGAATCTAGAAGCTTGGGACTGTTGACTGCTGAAAACTTGAACAAAACCATTTTCATGTTTTTATTAATAGAAATTAAAAAAGGCTATGACTCCAAAACTAACTTAAAATAAAAAGGTCTGCAAATTAATTTTAAAGGTGCCCTAGAATTAAAAATTGAATTTATCTTGGCATAGTTCAATAACAAGAGTTCAGTACATGGAAATGACATACAGTGAGTCTCAAACTCCATTGTTTCCTCCTTCTTATATAAATCTCAGACCTCCGACGAACAGGCGAATCTCAACATAACACCGACTGTTACGTAACAGTCGGGATCATTAATATGTACGCCCCCAATATTTGCATATGCCAGCTCATGTTCAAGCATTAGACAAGGGCAGCCAGTATTAACGTCTGGATCTGTGCACAGCTGAATCATCAGACTAGGTAAGCAAGCAAGAACAATAGCGAAAAATGGCAGATGGAGCAATAATAACTGACATGATCCATGATAACATGATATTTTTAGTGATATTTGTAAATTGTCTTTCTAAATGTTTCGTTAGCATGTTGCTAATGTACTGTTAAATGTGGTTAAAGTTACCATCGTTTCTTACTGTATTCATGGAGACAAGAGCCGTTGTTATTTTCATTATTAAACACTTGCAATCTGTATAATTCATAAACACAACTTCATTCTTTATAAATCTCTCCAACAGTGTGTAATGTTAGCTTTAGCCACGGAGCACTATCAAACTCATTCAAAATCAAATGTAAACATCCAAATAAATACCATACTCACATAATCCGATATATGCATGCAGTATGCATGACGAACACTTTGTAAAGATCCATTTTGAGGGTTATATTAGCTGTGTGAACTTTATTTATGCTGTTTAAGGCAAGCGCAAGCTTGGGGGCGGGGAGCACCAGATTTAAAGGGGCCGCATCATGAATCGGCTCATATTTAATGATGCCCCAAAATAGGCAGTTAAAAAAATTAATTAAAAAAAAATCTATGGGGTATTTTGAGCTGAAACTTCACAGACACATTCAGGGGACACCTTAGACTTATATTACATCTTGTAAAAAAACGTTCGATGGCACCTTTAAAACAAACTACAACATAAAAACTACATTTTAAAAAAAGGTGATGGTTCATGGCTCATTCCATGAGATCAAACTGGTAACGGTTACAATCAAAGATCTTTAACCAAAAGGCCACGCCACCCTCATGTACTAATATTTAGGATCGGCGGAGCAGTACATACTGAGATGGCAGGATCAGTATGCTTTAACGAAGCGTGACTTGATAAAGCGACAAGCGATAAATCCTTTCACGTCCATGTCCTAACCAGCTATGACTGCAACATGTGACGCTTGACAAGACGTTCTGTCCATCATTTGGATTCTATTCTTGCTGACTATTGCCACCCATGGTGAATTCTGAAGGTCCCGCTCCACATAGCTGGGCATCAAATATTTTTGATTGGCTGTTATTTTGTCGCTTCACACAGTATGTCACATTCAATGCTTGCTGTCAGTTCATGTTTGTTTAGAATACATTACCAGTCTGAAACATGTTTCTTGCCTTAAAGATAATTTTGATTGCTTAAAGGGGTGGTTGATTATGATTTCACTTTTTTAACTTTAGTTAGTGTGTAATGTTGCTGTTTGAGCATAAACAACATCTGCAAAGTTACGACGCTCAAAGTTGTAGATAAAGGGGAGATATTTTCTTCTAAAGAATTCTCTGTTTAAGGACCACAACAAATGGCTGGTAGTGACTACAACAAGCTTCTTCCTTGGTTAGTGACATCACAAACCCCAAAATTTACATAAACCCCACCCCCGAGAACACACAACAAAGGGGGTGTGGCCATGTTGGGCTGCTTTAGAGAAGAGGAAGAGTTGTTGTTGACATGCCGTCATTTTACGCCGGACTGCTTCACAAACGAGGGTCAATTCAACACTGGATTTGCACAAAAGATTAACATGACGGCACATGCTAGTCGATGAGTTGAATCAACTCCACAGCAACTACATAAATTTCTCCACTAACCATTCAGAAACGTCCAGTTTCATTCTAAAAGTTGTATCTTCTTCCTGAGTCTCTCCATCAGTGTCGACTCCGGTTTGAACAATGTAAGGCTGAACACCGTTACTGACAATCCTCATTTTGGCTGCGTGAGATTCTCCACCTTTGTTGTTGTTGAGCAACCGAAGCGCAAGCTGTTAAAGCTCCGCCCTCTTCTGGAATGGGGGCCGGGAGCAGCAGCTCATTTGCATTTAAAGGGACACACACAAAAACGGTGTGTTTTTGCTCACACCCAAATAGGGGCAAATTTGACAAGCTATAATAAATGATCTGTGGGGTATTTTGAGCTGAAACTTCACAGACACATTCTGGGGACACCAGACTTGTGAAAGGGGCATTATAGGTCCCCTTTAAGATGAATGCCACAAGTTAGTGCTGAAGACAAATACAAGTTGTTCCTGTATATGAATTTACGCACAAGACTAAAATAAAATAAAAAAAGTAAAAATAAATAAATAACTACACTAAACTACATAGAGTAGAAAAAACAGACAATGGAAACTAACAAAAAACTAAACTAAAAAGACAAATGTAAAAAAATATGTTTAAATTTATTTGAAAAACTGTAATAAACAGCTTTAGAGAAAATAAAATATAAGATTATTTTGCTCACTGCATAATTCCAATACTTAAATATTTTTTTAGTTTTTATGACTTTGTTGACTCTTATTCTGAAATGTAAAAAACAAATTAATAAGTTGCATGTATGTTTGTGTCTGTATGTGTTTCTCTATGCATTGTTTAGTTTTGAACCCATTTCAATCGTAACCTGAGAGTCCGTAACAGCTTCTGTCAATTCCTGTCACAGTTTCGCACAAATTATAGTTTTGCCAAATTAGACGCGTTCCTGGGTCAACATATTTTGTTGATCCTGGCACAACATTTCCTGTCTGAAAATGTAGTCCTAACCATATCCCTAAACCTAACCCTACCCATAACGTATCCTTAAAATCAGAGGGAAATGATGGTGAATAATGTAGAAACACTAAACCCTGGTTGTAAGCCTAAACTTAGCATAAACTAGAGTAAACTTGTCCCTCAAATCTGATTGGTTGTTAGGAATGTTGATCCAGGAACATGTTGAACTTGGTGAAATCAGGTTCTGCCACAATGCAATGGCAGTCTTAAGCAAGACCGGAGCTATGTAGAGAAAAAAACAATCACATTTCAAAGGCGAGCACTCATGTACCACAGTACCGCGGCTGACGTTGCTTATTAAAAGTCCTCTCATGACAAGGCCTCAATGTTCGGAAATTCTTCACAGTGCATTAATGGAAGGTCACGCCATTATTCTACACAGAAAACCAAGGCGAGTCAGGTTGAGAGGAACCAGTGGGGCCTTGACACACACAAGCACACAGTCAGAGAAATTATGAGAGAAACGGATAAAGAGAAGCTGAGCCTGAGAGAGGAAGAGGTGGAGGGGGTGGAAATAAATAGGGGAAGCGAGTGAAAGTGAGGGCGACGGAAGCGAACAAAGAGAGAACGGTAGAGAGTAGGAAGAGAAAGGAAGAAAAGTGCCACAGATCAGCAAACGAGAAAAGAACAGACAGGCAGATTGATCCGCAAACGGTTTGATTTCAGAGACAGTCGGCGGCTGAATTACACCTTAAGCGGAACCGAGAGGATTGACGGGGTGAGAGGGAGAAAAATCGAAGGAAATGATAAATTATAAAGACTTATGAAGTACAACTGCAAATGCAGCGAGCCAGGAAGAGAAGAGAGGGATTAGAAAGAGGAACAAATTAAGGCCAGGGGAAGTTAAAGAGAGTGCGAAAGATCGAGCGAGCGCTACAACGTGAGAGAGATGATGACGACGGTTGATTCGCCGATGTTATCTCTGTGCAGGGAGACGTGTGTGACACAATCTCAAATTGGAAATCGCTGTTTCAATCTCTCCTCACTCTTTGCTCGCCGCTCCACTGATAACGAGACGAGCTTAATTCTATTAAAAATAGCCCGGTATGTGTGGCAGGAACAGAACCTGCCCAGGCTGCTAAAAGATGCAGGGCCCTTTTACTGACAGCCAGCATTATAGCCCACTTTAACAATCCCCCCTGCCCGAGCCCCCGCTGGACTAACTTTCATCTCCGTCTCGGCATCGCCATCTCTCAGCATTCATCTATCTATCTAATTATCCATCTGTCCCTCTATCACTCTCACCCATCTGCTGCGCTCTATCTCTTTCTTCCAGACTAAGACCAGCTCTAGGGATCATTCCGTTTTTCTTTTTCCATTCCCTCTTTTCTGCGAGTGTTTGCTTTGCTGAGCCTAGTGTTTTCTTTAAACCGCTCTTTCTTGGTCTCGCTTTCTCGCTCTGTGTCTTCCAGGCCGTCCTAATCTCTGCACGCTTCGGCTCCTCTTTTTTCCCCTCCTTCGCTCTTTCTTTAGGGCAGGCGGTACATTTCTGTCATTTCGTCCCGCGCGTAGAGTCGTCCCTGCAGTCGGAAGCTTGAGTGACGTTTGGGATACTCCGTCACCCCTCAACTTCTGACCCCACAGCCGAGCCACTCTCACGCATGCTAATACCTCCAACCAATCATGTGTCAGCAGGTAGCCAAATGGCCAATCAGATCACAGTGCTCCATCTCACAGCGGGAAGGTGAAATGAGGCTCATTAAATTAGCAAGGGATGTTTTTTTAGAACGATATATCAGAGAAACCAGCTCTATTCAGCGAACTTTCCCAGCTGGAAAATAAATAACATGAAATCATAATGAGCCTTGATATTAGATTTGTACCGAGATTCATGACTTGACAGGGAAGAGATGAGGGGGGAAAAATGAAGATTGTACTTTTTTCTAAAAGTTTACTATCAAGAATACCTCTGTGCAGAGCTGGGTAGATTACCTACAAATTGCAATCAGTTACTGGGTCCAAATTTCATGACAAAAATTGTAGCAAGTAATGTAATTCATTACATTACACATTTAAGGTAATGTAATCTTGATTACTTTTTTGAACAAACTCATTTATCACATTGATTTGAATTGCATAATCTTGTACCATATTGTTATAAAAATACATATATATTTAATTATTTATCAACAACATGAAGTGTATTAAATATTACATCAAGTCAGGGTTTCCCAGATTGGGTTTTGTGAAGGAACTGCAGGGGGTTTGTGAGTTTAATGAAAAGCAATTACATTTAAAACAAATAATTTCAAAATAAAAAGCAATCAAAATAAAACACCTACTTAAAAAGATTAAAATATTTTATTTGTTTAATTGCATATCAAGTGATCATTAACTGACAGAAAACCGTGAACAATTTTATTATTATTATTCTGCTTGAGTCTATGGCAGCCCATAGAACCGTATGGTAAAAAGTTATGAAATTTGGCACACATATAGAGGACAGTCTGAAATGTTACCATAGCAAATTTGGAGTCTCTACCTCAAACTGTCTAGCGCCACCAACAGTTCAAAAATTCACTCTTGTTTATGCTTATAACTTTTGACACGTATGTCCTAGAAACAAAATTCTCCATTGTGGGAATAACATGTAATCATGTAATCAATAAAGCCCAGAACACACCAAGCCGATGGCGCCGAACTAGTGCAGACTGTGGGGTTGGCTCACGTCGGCAGCATCTGGGTCCATAGTTGTCCTGACACACCAAACCGACACTCGACAGTCAACGGCCAAGTAGCACGTCTGTTCTGCGCCTGCGTAAGATGAAATGCCTTTCCGTACCAGCAGGTGGCAGTAGCTGAACAGCCAATCAGAATGATCAAACGGCCGACGAGCTCAGACGCCGATTCAACATGTCAAATCACCTGAAAAAAGCCAGCAAGGACCAACTTCAGCTGACCATGCAGAACACACTGAGAAAACTTAGTCGGTCGATGAACAAAAACTGCCCGACGGCCGACCGTCGGCTTGGTGTGTCCCGGGCTCACTGTAGCCTGATTACGAGTAATTAATTACAAGTACTTAATTTTTGGAATCTGATGACATAATCCAGATTTCATGTAATCAGTTACTACCCAGCACTGCCTCTGAGTGAATATTTTTAAAGCCCCCTAAAAATAAAACGAGCATTTTGCAGCTTATTTCTGTAAACTTTTATGCTAATAGTAGTGTAGACCTAAAACACTGAAAAGAACATAAACAAAATTCACTTTTCAGTAGATAAATGCATTTAAAACTTCCTGGGAAATATTGATGACTCATCCTGCACTACACATTTTTTGTCCAATCAAAGGCTCTCTAAAATAAGTCCCTCCCACTTGTACCACCTGCAGCCAGCTCGCATGTAGCATATGATTCATGGTTGTGACATGATGAAAGGGTTAGTTCACCCAAAAATGAAATTACTGTAATTAATTACTAACCCTTTTGTTGTACCAAATCCGTAAGACCTTTGTTTGTCCTCAGAACACAAATTAAGATATTTTTGATGAAACCTGAGGGTATCTGATGCACACATAAGCAGCAATGACACTGCATCTTTTGAGGTCCAGAAGGGTATTAAAAGACACAGATAAAACGGTCAACGTGACTTCAGTGGTTCAACCTTAAAGGTCCCGTTTTTCGTGGTTTTTTGAAGCTTTGTTTGTGTTTATAGTGTGCAATATAACATGTGTTCATGTTTCGCGTGTAAAAAAACACAGTATTTTTTACATAATTTACTTATCTGTATACCGTGTTTCTACTGTCATAAAAACGGGCTGATGACTTCCTTGTTCTATGAAGTCCCTCCTTCAGAAATTTCTGATTGTGCCAGCGGTTCCTGTGTTGTGATTCGACAGCAGTTTAGCGCATCTTGCCCGGAAAGGTCACGCCTCTTACCATAACGTGGAGATGCATGCGCTCAGTGTTATTGTAAACATGTCTTTAATTTTACCCTATCAATTTGAGCCGGAATCAGACCCGGTGATTGGACTGCGGGATGAAAATAACAGCGTTTCGACGACATGGCGACAAACACACTCTACAAACGCAACTCTTGTGTATTCCTGTGGGCGGAGGTTAGTCAAAAACTGTTTTAGTGACGTCATTAAAGAAGGAAGTAGAGGGATGTAGTCCAAACTGGCCGTTCGATGTAGGCGACTTCTGTTAAATAAAATATCTCGCTTGGCATTGAACTTTGAGCTTTAACATTTTACAGATTTTATTTATACTCTAACAACAACATTACACACTAACTAAAGTTTGAAACATGGGATCATGAAGAACGGGACCTTTAATGTTATGAAGCAACGAGAATACTTTTGTGCGCCAAAAAAACAACAATATCTAGTGATGGGCGATTTCAAAACACTGCTTCATGAAGCTTTGAAACTTTACAAATCTTTTGTTTCGAATCAGTGGTTTGGAGAGTGTATCAAACTGCCAAAGTCACATGAACTATTGAAATTTTGTAACATTTATAACGTAACGAAGCCTCGTTTACTGTAATCATGTGATTTTGGTGCTCTGAACCACTGATTCGAAACAAAAGATTCATAAAGCTTCGAAGCTTCATGAAGCAGTGTTTTAAAATCGCCCATCACTAGATATTGTTGAATAAAGTCAATATTTAGTTCTTTTGGCGCACAAAAAGTATTTGCGTCGCTTCATAACATTAGAGGTGCCCAAGAATGCTTTTTCACAAGATGTAATATAAGTCTAAGGTGTCTCCTGAATGTGTCTGTGAAGTTTCAGCTCAAAATACCCCATAGATTTTTTTAAATAAATTTTTTTAACTGCCTATTTTGGGGCATCATTAACTATGCACCGATTTTTTCAGCGCGCCGCCCCTTTAATTCGCGTGCTCCCTGCCACACGAGCTCTCGATTATATTTCAGCACATTTACAAAGTTCACACAGATAATATAACCCTCAAATGGATCTTTACAAGATGTTCATCATGCATGCTGTGTGCATACATCGAATTATGTGAGTAAAGTATTTATTTTGATGTTTATATTTGATTCTCTATGAGTTTGAGGCTGTGATCCGTGGCTAACGGCTAATGCTACACTGTTGGAGAGATTTATAAAGAATGAAGTTGTGTTTATGAATTATACAGACTGCAAGTGTTTAAAAATGAAAATAGCGACAGTCTTGTCTCCGTGAATACAGTAAGAAACGATGGTAACTTTAACCACATTTAACAGTACATTAGCAACATGCTAACGAAACATTTAGAAAGACAATTTACAAATATCACTAAAAATATCATGATTTCATGGATCATGTCAGTTATTATTGCTCCATCTGCCATTTTCGCTGTTGTTCTTGCTTACTTACCTAGTCTGATGATTCACCTGTGCAGATCCAGACGTTACTGGCTGCCCTTGTGTAATGCCTTTCATAATGTTGGGAACATGGGCTGGCATATATGCAAATATTGGGGTCATACATATTAATGATCCCGACTGTTACGTAACAGTTGGTGTTATGTTGAGATCCGCGTGTTTTCCGGAAGTCTTTTAAACAAATGAGATTTACATAAGAAAGAGAAAGCAATGGGGTTTGAAACTCAATGTATGTCTTTTCCATGTACTGAACTCTTGTTATTCAACTATGCCGAGGTAAATTCAAATTTTGAATCTAGGGCACCTTTAAGGTTGAACCACTGAAGTCACGTTGACCGTTTTATCGATGTCTTTTAACACCCTTCTGGACCTCAAAAGATGCAGTGTCATTGCTGCTTATGTGTGGATCAGATACCATCAGATTTCATCAAAAATATCTTAATCTGTGTTCTGAAGATGAAAGAAGTTCTTACGGGTTTGGGACAACACAAGGGTGGGTACTTAAAGACAGAAATTTCATTTTTGGGCGAACTAACCCTTTAAAGCCTAATTGAAAAATGTGCCTGGCAAAATTTCTTTAAAATTATATTACGTGGCTTCTTGCACGTTTCACGACACAGTGAGTGGTGCTAAAAGTGTGATTAGTTTTATTCAAAACATTGAGTTATTGCTCTATTGTATTTGAAAATGTACCACCTACAGTACCCCAAAACTAGTGATCGACCGATGTATCTGTTTACCGATATTTTTCCCGATATTTAAGCATTTTTCCATTATCGGGTATCGGTTTTGTAATATCGGATTCGCCGATTTACGGCGCCATCTTGTGGCCGTTTTGAGACTTCCTCCGTCTGAGGAGATCAGTCAACAACAACTCAGTGCACAGGTAAAGTATATGTTCTACTTGGTTTGCTTTAATTAATCAACTTTATTTAACATAACAGACATGCACAAATGAGATCTGAGACATAAATTCCTGATATAGTTCATTTATGCAGCTTGTTTCTAAACAATTGAGACGAACTCATTGAGTCACGTAGTGTAATTCGTCATGTCCTGCCCCAATAAAGACGTAACTTTACATGAATTAAATAAAACAGACATGAATGAGTGCATGTTGAAAATAAAAGCGCTGAATTTAATTCTCTATCTGTTGTATTTGCTCACCATTAGTCTAGAAGAAAAAGTTCGTTCATATTGCTTAGCAACTGACGGATGATCAGGAGGCTTAAGCACGGCCACTGAATGAAACTTTTGACAAGATTATCTTGTTTAAACACCCTAGATTATATTATCATTTACTACATAACAATTATTTCGCTAATACACATATAAATATAGCCTACCGCTTTGTGGAAATTAATTATTTATTATCTCCATGCGCGATCGCGGTTGATTAAGTTATAGTCAAACAGCACTTTGTCAGTTGGCATCCACCAATATGTTATAATCATTTTTGTGCTTTATTTTTTTTACCTCAAAGCTTTTATTTTAAAACAAAGACACTTAGTAACAGTGCACTTTAATTTTTGGACTCAGACCCCTCTATTTATTTGTGTATAAATATAAAGTTTTTTTTTTTTGTATGCAAGGAGGGAGTGATTGTTATAAATAAAATGGTTTGTTCAGCTCATTTGTGTTGTAATAATTGTCAAAAACAGAAGTATAACAGTAAATAAATATCGGTTCTGCATATCGGTTATCAGGTACATAAACATGCAAATAATCGGTATCGGTTATAAAAAATCAATATCGGTCGATCACTACCCAAAACTAACCAATAGTGCTAACAAAGCAAACATGAGATAAAAACACATTTTCTGAAGCAACCATGCCATTTTAACTCGCTTCTCTGAATCTTACAGCTGTTTTATCATGATTGTGTTTCTCGAGTATTCTGCATTGGACATGCAAATGCTGTACCAAGTTTAGAAAAGCCACGTATGGAGTTGGTTATATATTGCAAATGTGTTTACTTTGAGGTCACAACATAATATTGTGCAAGGAACCACAAGTGTTTTACTGCCTCTAGTGCTCATTTCAGCTGGAAACTTCAGTGAAGTGTTTTTGGAGTTTTGAGTCTATGTTGAAGACTATTTGGGGTTTAAAAAAGAGCCTTTTTATTGTTTCAACAGGATAAACTTCAACAAATTAAAAAAACACCTGCATTCTTCAAGCAATTTCATTGAGAGAGGGATATTTTTTCCAAGAATGCCCTTCTTTTGGACTGAAGCAGTGATGGGTAAATGGGTTTGCCCACATAAAAGAGTAAGGAGAGTGTCAGGCTAATGAATTAATCAGGCGGTCATTAGTTTATATCTACTGCAGTCGCGCCGAGCCCTTTTTTTGCACACAGAAGGAACGGAGCAGAGAGAACGAAGAAGGCAAATCATTCAGGCGTGAGAGTGAGGTTTTCTACAGTGTGTGTGTGTGTGTGTGTGGAAGGGACACGGCGAGACCAAAAAGAAAGAGAGCTGGAGAGAATGAAAGAGTTACGAGTGTGTGTAAAAGCGTGCTCCTTCATTCCCCTTAGCTAACTGTGTTCATTTCCCATCATGCCAATAAAGCCGAACTTGATTTGAAATTAAATCGGGTGAAGGGATGTATGACTTTAGCAAGGGCAGACAGATAAAGAGTTCGAGGGAGGCTGAAGAAAGAAGAACATTGTTTGAATGAAGGAGAGAAGCACCGACAAGTGTAGAGGACAGGGGAAGTTACGCAATCATAAACTGAAACCTTCGCTTTGCATGTCTTACAAGTTGGATACTCCAGCTACTGTTATAAGTACAATACAAATGAAGTTCAATACAATTAAGCTTTCAGCATGTCTGGTGTAAATGTCAATTACCATAGAAAATAATTTAACTTCAGTATAAAAATTTACTGAAGTCCTTATGCACACATTTAAAGGCTCATGATATTATTATTATTATTATTATTATTATTATTATTATTACGACTCATGATAATAATAATAATAATATTATTATTATTATTATTATTATTAACAATAATGTTATTTTAATAGTATTTATAATAATAATAATTATTATTATTATATAATATTGACAACAGCAATTATGACAAATATTAGGATTCTAATAATAATAATATTAATAATAATAATGTTATTTAATAACAATAATATTTATAAATGTAATTATTGTTGGTTGTTGTTAATAATTAAAATTATAATAATGTGTTATTTTAATAGTATTTATATTAATAATAATAATAATAATAATAATAATAATTATTATTATTATTAATGTGATATTTAATAACAATAACAATAATAATATTTATAAATATTGCTGGCTGTTGTTATTGATGACAATTATAATAATGTGTTATTTTAATAGTATTTATATTAATAATAACAATAATAATAATAATGTGTTATTTAATAGCAATAACAATAATAATATTTATAAATATAATTATTGCTGGTTGTTGTTATTAATGTCAATTATAATAATGTGTTATTTTAATAGTATTTATATTAATATTAATAATAATAATAATAATAATATATTATTATTATTATTATTATTATTATTGATAATAATAATAATAATAATAATAATAATAAATATTATAATAATAATATATTATTATCATTACTATTACTATTATTATTATTATTATTAACAATGACAATAATTATTATTATTATTATTGTTATTATTAATGGTAATAGTTGTGTTATTTTAATAATATTTGTAATAATAATAATTCTAATTATTATATATTATTGACAACAGCAATTATGACAAATTTTCTGATTCTAATAATAATAATAATAATGTGTTATTTAATAACAATCACAGCAATAATATTTATAAATACAATTATTGTTGGTTGATGTTGTTATTAATGACAGTGTTATTTTAATAGTATTTATATTAATAATAATTCTTATTACCACATATTGCTGACAATGTCAATTATGATAAAATAATTTTAGAGACATATTCTAATAATAATAAATGTATTATAAACAATAAACACATTTATTATTGTTGTTGTTGTTGTTGTTGTTGACAGTAACAAAAAAATGTTTGTAACTGACAAAATCTGTTATGATAAAAAGTGATATTTAGAACATGATTTTAATAATAATAATAACAATAATAATAATTGTGTTCTTTTTATTAAAAAAAATATTATTATGATTGTTATTATTGTTGTTGTTATATATGTTGACAAATCAATAATGATAAAAAGTAATGTTAGAAACGTGCTTTTAATAATAATTATTATTATTATTATAATTATAATAATAATAAAAATTGCCAGTTATCAGTCATAAGGAATCAATTAATAATCTATTGAGTAGAAAAGCATGAATATCTCTGCTTAAAACATCAAACAACAACAAGCTCAAGTCTGGCAGTGTGCACTTTCCTTTCACTAACAGGAGTGTAACATCTGGGTGTCATGTACAGTGTATGTACACACAAGCATTTTTCTCTCTCCCTCAGTCTCGACTCTCGAGTCAGAAGTGCCAGAGGTGACAGCTGAAGTGTGAACATCTCCACTGGCTCTGGGTTCCCTCCAGGTGCACATCCTCAGGTCCCAGAAAGTAAACTGATCGATGCTTTGAAACTTCCCTCAAATGAATAACTTCCCTGGTCCTTGGGGGAGAAGGAGATGCTACTGGAAATCAGGCTTAGATCAGCATGTTCAGGCCACAAGCTAAACTGTATCAACTCCTGCAGTCAGGGATGTGCTCCAAATAGAAAGCACCCTAAACCTGCACAATTGTGAGACGGTGACCTAAAAGCTCCAGAAATAGCGTTCCATTCTTTCTGGACAGACAGCTACCCTGTAACCTAAGTAAAAGTGGCGAGAAGCCCAGTGAATGAGTTGGCCGGTGCATTAAAGAGAGGAGATAAGGCTGCCACACTCTGTTTTAGAGAAAAGTGGTGCATAAAAGATGATCGGAGAAGCATTCGCGTGCAGGTGTCAAGATTTGTCACCACCTGTTCTGGATCAAAACATTGTGCTGCCACATATAGCAAGCAATCACACACTTCTGGGATTATTTGATGGATATAAGCATCTACGGTTCTAATGATCTGCGACATTGAGTTTAGGTTAGTTTGTGACTTCAGGGCTTGTGCAATTCTTCAGAGAAATGCAAATCTACTGATATCAGCTGTGGCAGTGAAGGGCAATTTGGGTCTGATTAGAGCAGAAATGGTCATGAAGACCAGGGTCCTTGAATTATCATGATAAATCTTGAGGGAAAATGGAAGCTTATGCATTAGTTCTACTAGAAAGACTTGTAGCAGTGAGCTTGCTGTGTCATCCTTACTTCATTTGTTGCTTCAGCATGCCAGCATTTGCTTATATTTTAATCACCAAATAACATGCCAAATTCAGAGTCTTTCTGGCAGGGCTCTACACCGGTGAAGTTACAAATTGGGTCCCCCGCCAAAATCGGGACTCCCCATATGATCCCATTGGTTTAAATTGATTTTAATAGGTGCTCTCTTTAGCGTCTGACTTCCTACAACTGTCCACGGTTTCAACTACATTATAATGACCATTTAAGTCTGTATTAGTTAGCTTATGTTCTAGCATAGCATACAGATACCCTGATAGCTTATTTTATACATGCATTTGCACTTACCCTACATGTATTTACAATCATCTTTAATGTAATTATGCATTAAATTAAATGTCCAAATATTTCAGTTATGAATAAAACATATTAACGATGTTCAATTATTTACTTAAAAGGCTATTATTATATTATTATTCATTAATTAACAGTTAATCAAGTGTATGAAATTGGAGTATATGCATTATGCGTATTTTAAATTAATATCATTCGTATATACTTAGGATAATCATTAACTGACAGTTTGTGGAGACCCGATTTCACGATTTGTCATGACACCTGGTTCAAGGAATGAAAACAAAAACTGGAAACGCAAGAAATTTTAACAGGAATGAACAAAAACAAACACGTATCGTCCTATTTAAGATTTTCATTTGGCAGTCAACCAATCATGAATTCAAATTGTACAGCCTATGCAAATATGACGTTGACGCATCCAACATGAGTGAAATGCCCGCGCTCATCTGCCCAGCTCATAAGTTTTCATAGGTCATTTTTTAAATGATTAAACACCTTGTTGTCAAATATAGCATTGTGGCTTTATGGTCAGACACTTGCATGTGTCATAATATTATTAGCATTTTACCAAAATCAAGCTCAAATGGAGTCACGAGGTATTTCACAAGCGAATGTTGGAGATTTGTGTTTTGTCCGTCATTAGAGGCAGCAAGTGCATCACATTAAGTTTAAGTTCAATTTACAGGTTATTGTAGCTATATGTGGGTGCTCAGTTTTACTGTTGATTAATATATTTGGCCAAAAGCTTGTGTTATAAAAGATGAAGTGTTACGCACATGCTATAGCCTATTGGCTATGACTAGACAACAAATATCAGACTAAGGGCTCTATTTTCACGATTTAAGCGCATGGTCTAAAGCGCGGTGCACTTAGGGCGTCCAAATCCACTTTTGTTAGTTTAATGATGGAAAAAATGGTCGGCGCACAAGGTGCATGGCCCAAAAGGGTTGTATCTAGTCTCTTAATGAGTCATGGGTGCATCGAAAATACATTTTGGTCCAAAAATAACAAAAACTACGACTTTATTCAGCATTGTATTCTCTTCCGGAATCCTTTCCATTGAATTGATTCCATTGAATTGATTCCATTGAATTGATTCCATTGAATTGATTCCATTGAATTGATTTCATTGAATCCTTTCATCTGTCGGCGTTGGTAATGCACTTTTGCATCGCCGTGGATTAAATGGAATCAATTCAATGGAATCAATTCAGTGGAATCAATTCAATGGAAAGGATTCCGGAAGAGAAGACAATGCTGAATAAAGTCGTAGTTTTTGTTATTTTTGGACCAAAATGTATTTTCGATGCTTCAACAACTTCTAACTAACCCTCTGATGTCACATGGACTACTTTGATGATGTTTTTATTACCTTTCTGGACATGGACAGTCTACCGTACAAACATTTTCAATGGAGGGACAGAAAGCTCTCGGACTAAATCTAAAATATCTTAAACTGTGTTCTGAAGATGAACGGAGATCTTACGGGTTTGGAACGACATGAGGGTGAGTCATTAATGACATCATTTTCATTTTTGGGTGAACTAACCCTTTAACATATTTTCTTTCTAATCAAACCGAAGGAACGCAGAACAGAAACTTTAAAATACTGATACTGTTCAGAGTTTTATTCCTGAATTTTATTTTATTATAATTTTTAAAGGAAAATTATTCCATGATTTACTCACTCTAAGCCATCATATATGACTATCTTCTTTCAAGCGAACACAATCGGAGTTATTTTAAATAATATCCTTAGTCCTCCAATGTTTATAATGGTTGTGAATGGCAGCCTAAATTCAAAAAGACAAAAAAAAGACAAAAAGAAATGCATACATCCATGCAAAAGACAAAAAAATGCAAAAGACAAAAAAAAAAATGCTTACAAATGCATACATCCATAAAAAAAATGACTCCAGAGGACTAATAAAGGCCTTCTGAAGCATATCGATGCATTTGTGTAAGACAAGTATCCTTATTTAAAACTTTCTAATGTAAAATAACGAGCTTCAGGCGCGACAACGATACGCATTTGACGTACGTTCAAAAAGCGTTAACTTCCGCGATGTAGTACACAATGACATGACGTTCTACATGACGTACAACGCGTAGTAAACCACAACCATAATAAACCTTGGATGCCTAAGGATATTATCTGATTGCTTTCGTCTGTAAGAAGATAGTCATATACACCTAAGATGGCTTGAGGGTGAGTAAAATAATTTTCATTTTTGGGTGAACTATCCCTTTAAGCCTTGCTTTCTAGTAAAACTGCACAGAAGCCCAAATCTCCATCAATGCTTTGTCTCTTCTCCAGGTAAGAAGATGATGACTATTAGGACACAAACAATTTTAATGCATAAAAATGTGGTTCAATCCCCAATCGGGCAAAAAGTTGGTTCAGTATAACAATACTGAATGCCAGTGTGAAAATGATTAACTGTCAGACACTGAAAAGCTTACCTCAACCCGGCCCTCAAGTACAGCAGACATCTCTGGAGTTACAGCGCTGTCTATAATAAATCACTGCGGTCTCAGAGTATTGAACTCAACAGACGCTCTCCGATACAGGCAGAACAGCTTTGCTGAAATGAGAGCCATAAAGTCTTGAGCTTTGATCAATGGATTAACTAAAAAACTATGACTGATTGACATTTGCCAAGTGTCTGATTTATCAGGTCAACCTGTGCGTGTGTGTTCGCGGCGTGATGAAAAGAAAATCGGATCAATGAGGCGATCGATCGCCCAAGGCCTCTCGCGCTCTCCGTCGAGTGACATTAGCAATTGATCAAGTGCGCGCAACTCGGAAAGCGTGAACTTTAGACCACTCGCGACAGACAGCATTCATACGTGAACTTGTGTTTGCCTGGCTCTATGTTTGTTGAAGGTTAGAGACAAGAGCAGGAAGACGTCCCGCTGTGACGAAGAAGGAAGCTCTGAGCTGAAGTGTGGGAAAGCGAGGCAAAGAGACGCATCGACAGGAAGCCGCGACAGAGGGACTATGGTTAAAAGTCAATGGCGTGAAGCTAAGAGGGCAAAGTTGAAGCGACATCAAACCGCGAAGATGAATGGCGCTTTTGGCACGAGCTACAGATAGTCCTATTTTTCACCACACGGGACGGCTTTATGCTGCTGACAGAGAAATGAATAGATGTGTGTAAAGACCCAAGAGATTTGCCAGTGGATTAATCCTTTCATTAAGGAAAGCGAGAAGTTAATTGCAGCGACAGCTGCGTTTCTCAGAGTTTACTCGATTGACATTTTAACGCCATCCTTTTAAACGGAAAAAAGCAATTATCAATAAATGCAGGGCAATCTTCACATGATGAATCAGGCAGAAATTAGCTTTTATTTCTCTTTCTTTGGCCTTGAGGCGTGTTGGCAGCACAGGCCTGGAGTGAGTTTTCTTGCAAACTGTCACGCAAACGAAAATAAACCACTCCATGGCGTTGTGATGAAATGTCAGACACAGTTTAAGTGGCAGATCAAAGGTTACGATAAAGCACCATGCTGAAGCCTGATGAAAAGAGTAGAGAAAAAGATAGATGGAGATGGTCCTGGGTAATTACTTTGAGCAGCGGTATTGAACTACTGAAAGGAATATTACGTAGAAAAAGGAAAGTTAGGCTTTTAGACTATTCAGAAATGATGCTGATAATACGATGATTATGAATGGGTGTCCAGAGATCAGTTGTGAAAGAAGACGCAGTGCTGGTGACATTCCAAGAAAGAGACAAAAAAAAAAGAAGAAGAAACCGGCAACTAAAAAGGAAACAGTGAAAGGGAACAGAGACAAGGTAAGAGCTGTTAGTGTTGATCAATCTCCCACTGCTCCATAATAGCTATGAATGTGCGGATATCAGACATGCCTTTCTAACCTCAACACAGTCCTGGGCTTACATGTATGGACCGTCAGACCCTGAAAGCTTTCCAGATAGAGATTAAAGAGAGGAAAAAATACACCTACTTATTATTAGGGCTGTCAATTAACACATTCATTTAATTTAAAAAATGTAGTGGGGATCGAAAGTTTGGGAACCCCTTGCAGAAAATTTTTAACAAAAATTTTTAATCCCAACATAACACAACATTAAACATTAACTTATATCTCCATATGTTAATCTTGTGCAAAAACACACAAAATAACACTTAATTTCATTTTTAATTTTAACAGTTATTTATATCAAAGTCCCTTTAAGACAAGTCATTTCACTCGGCGGCCATCTTTGAAACGCCTCTCGAGCATCCTGGGCATCATGCAGCTCCTATCTCTTTGAATGGGGAAACATCAAATTCTCCAAAGCTGTTTGCCAAGCTTTCGATTAAATTTCATATTTGAAATCACCAATGAAATCTGACAACAACTGTCTCATAATTTTTTTTCCAAATGCTCGAATCATGACAAAAAAACTGTATTTTTTAGGCTGTATCAAGCTAATGCGCATGCGCAGACCTAAATGTGCGTCTCGCGCGTCTGACTGTTTCTATAGAAACCAGTGCTTCTAACGGCCGCTGCAGAGACGCGATGACTTTACCAGTCGGCGATTGGCTCTTATTTAGAAGGCGGGACTTATTCCGCTATATTGCGCGTTACACTTTTTCCCATTCAAAACAATACGAGTGACACGTCTTGTGTTATTCTATAGTCTTTGTTTATATGGTCTGACGCAAAGCATGCTGGGAATTAGAAATCTGCTGCAGCTCAACTCAATCATATTAAGTTCAGCTTACTACAATGAAATTTTGAGTTCATGCAACTTTTTTCTATTAAGTACAATGAACTTTCATTATTATTTGAGTGAAACAAACTCATTTAATTTAATTAATTTCACTGTTCGGTTTTACAGTGTAAGACTTTTGCACAGTACTGTATAAATATGGATGTTTCTTACAAAAACACATCGCTTCACTTCAGAAGGCCTTTATTAACTGCCTGGAGATGTATGGACTACTCATAATGGACTACTCTACTACTCTAATGGACTACTCTTATGATGGCTAGGTCAGCCTTTTTTGGGCTTCAAAATATTGGTTACCGTTCACTCCCATTATAATGCTTGGAAGAGCCAGAATATTTTTTAATATAACTCCGATTGTGTTTGACTGAAGAAGAAAATCATAATAATTTTCATTTTTGGATGAACTAACCCTTTAATAATATAAAGAAAAAGTTTTTAAAATCATACAATTTTAAAAATTAAAAATAAAAACATTAAAAATAACCATTTTAAACCTTTAAAAAATAACCATGTTAACTGTTTTTTTTTTTTAAATAAATACTGAATATAATAAAAATAAAAATATATGCATACAATGCCATTGCTGCACATACATTAAGTCTTCATGTCTTTTCCCCAAAAATCATTCTGCAAAAATTGATTTTGTATGCGATTAATTTGAATAATATATCTATAATCTGTACTTAACAGATGTTTAATCGATTGACAGCCCTCATATATACAGCATATACACAACATGTTCAAAGTAGTAAACATGATCAAATAGTCTGTTCACAAACAGCTGTTTTACGCACTTATACTGCCGCAACCGTCTGGCTCTTAACCAAATCTCACCCAGCAATGTCATAAAATCTCAGCTGCTCTTTCTCCTTCCCTCTCTTCCATCTCTGTTCCCTTTCTTTCTCTATGCTCTGATTCACTCTCTTTTCCTGGCGATGACAGTCACGGCCTGGTGTCACTCATGCTCTTAACAGTACAGCTGTAGATGCAGCAGCCAACATGTGGAAAACGGCAGATGACAGGACACGAAAGCAACACAAGACTCTTTACTCAGATCTGTCAGAACCACACACCTACCAACCCACATCTGTCACACGCAATGTCTTTTCCACATGCACACAGACGTACATGTGTGCAATGTAAAATACGTGGACCTGTGCAGGTGTTACTCATAAAACTTTCTGTCATGTGAAAGGAACAAGTTTTGGCTCTCAGCTTTGACTAGGATATTGGTTATTGGCGGGCAGAGGCTGGAGAGGGGAGTCTAGTGATTTCACGTCTGACTGGACAGGAGGAGAGGTCAATTTCTCTATTTCAGGACTGCAGCTCAAACTAACGCTAGTTTTAACCAAATCAGGCTGCGGCTATGACGGTCAAATGCACGCTCTAAAGTTTGCTCACATTTGCAATTACTTAATTTAAATATTACATTTAGTCATTTTAGCAGATGCTTTACCTCAAGTGACTTACAAGTGAGAAACATCACAAGCAAGAGTCAGCAATTACCTTAATGCCAAAATTGTAATGTGCGAAAGCTAATTTTAACTCATTCGCATGTGGGATGTGTTTTATTTCTGGTTTTAAGAATCTGCAAATGTCGCCTATACTTGCAATAAACAACGTTCACAGTACAATAATCCTGAAATCTGCTTTGCAATTGGCAACTCTTCAGCACTTGAACTTTAGCATGAAGAAATGGGTGCATTTTCAGGGGTTGAGAGTCATGGTTTTAGGCTGCATGCAAAAAAGAGAACAGGACCTTAAAATAGAGAGCAAGTAAATGATCGATTTCTAAATGGCATGCTTAAAGAGTGTTGACCTCTTGACCCTGTTATTGTGGGGGCGTTTGGTCTGTCAAGGAAATTACAGTGGTACTGCAGCACTATGATTTATCTTAACATCATGCATTTTTATAGTTATAAAAAATGTCATAATATTAAAAATATCTTTTTAAGAGATTTAAATGTGGTTAGTATTAAGAAAAGATGGTACAGTAAGTCTCAGCCTGACACAGCATGCCCAATTGCCCATGGATTGCCCACTGAACATTCATGACCCAACTAATATGCACACAAAAATGGCAAGATATATATATATATGTACACACACACCGATCAGGCATAACACTGATTATACCGTTAATGGGTGGATATATTAGGTAGCAATTCAACATTTTGTCCTCAAAGTTGATGTGTTAGAAGCAGGACAAATGGGCAAGCGTAAGGATTTGAGTGAGTTTGACAAGGACCAAATTGTGATGGCTAGACGACAGGGTCAGAACATCTCCAAAACTGCAGCTCTTGTGGGGTGTTCCCGGTCTGCAGTGGTCAGTATCTATCAAAAGTGGTCCAAGGAAGGAACAGTGGTGAACCGGAGACAGGGTCATGGGTGGACAAGGCTAACTGATGCACAAAGGCTGGCTTGCCTGGGTTTCGCTTACCTGAGGAACATACGGCACTAGGATGCACTATGAGAAGAAGGCAAGAACATTTTAAAAAGTCCTAATTATTCCAATCTTTTGACTGGCAGTATGTATTGAATCCATATAGATAGAATGCATTAATTAGAAGAAGTTGTCAAACATACAGTACTTTAGTACTTTTTTTTATAACATGTAGTGTGTTATAAAAAAAAGTCAGTAGCATTCTCTAAAAAAGCCTGTTTATTCATACCTGGGCCCCAGGGAGATGTTTAAATAGTCCATTCAACATGTAGCTTGTGGCGGTATATGTGTATCGCATTGCATTTAGCAGCTTTTATTGCACTGATGAGATCGATAAGAGTTTTCCGATCTCAAATGGGAAAAGAATTCCAATGAGCGTGCATTTGTGTGGCATTAGAGTTGATGGAAATGATATTGAAACTCTCTGTGATGTATTACTTCTGAGCAAATTTCACCCTCGAGTGATTTGGACAGAGCTTTCTGTGTACGCAACTGTGTACATAACCGCTGGTGTTCTCTGATTCTGATATTATGTTCTGGTTGCATATAAATAGCGGAGAATCAGATGGCTATGTACTAAGGAAAGCAATTGCGATTACTAGATCTTTGAGTCAACAAGCACAAGATTTTCTCTCTACATGAAGCCATTCGCACTCAGCTTCCTGGAAATTGACTGTAGATGACGATGGTGAAAAAGACAACGAAGCACTCAAAATTCAAGACCTCCCCCAGATTAAGGTCACCGCAGAGCTCCACGCTTATGACCCATCATAAAAAACGTGATCCGAAGGCGAGGAAATATTTTTCACGGCAAACCGCCAGGTAAGATGGATCAATCAAACCTTTGAAGTCTTGAGCATTTGCAAGCAAATGAAAAATAAATGAAAATCATCTGCGATTCTGAGTCTGTGATTGTGCATTTAACTTCCAAAGGCAAAACACAGCAAACAAAATGTAGACAAAACCGCATGGGGTCTCTTACACCAGTGGGTCATGCAAAGTGGTAGAACTGTGGTGCATTCATGTGGGAAATATGAAAAATGTAAGTTCACAAATTCAATTAGCAAGTTCATTGGTGGCATAACTTTTATTTACATATTTCACACGTGACAAATCTCAGGTGTGTCGCAGATCTCAGAAATGTTTCCTGCAGCACTTTTAAAGGTATAATAAACACCAAAAATCCTGTCATCATTTACTCATCCTCGTGTTGTTCCAGACTTGTATTGAATATTTTGAATAATGCTGGTAAAGTAAACTGTATAGGTTCCCATTGACTTCCATATAAGGACGAAGCATATTATTCAAGTCAGTTGGAATGGAAACTGGAGGCTTCAAACATTACAATGCTCATGATTACTTTCATTAACTCTACAATAAGTAAATCCACTTCACCAGCTAATTACTCTTCAACAGCGATGGAGATGGAGCGGAAATTCAAACACAAAATACTAAAGATGGCTGTGCGTTTATTTCTCTGGCATATAAGGTCTATAGAAGCAAGAAAGTCATACAGGTTTGAAAAGACATGAAGCAAACTGTCCCTTGAAGCAACAAAAACATACAGCAGCACTAACAGTGTAGTCCAATTATTACAGGTGTGAATCAGTATAATGAATCCTTCACTAAATGAACTAATGAATCATTCAGAATGGCTGCTTAATCAACACATCTGCAAGTTCCATGTGAATGCATCATTACTTCCATCTATTAGGCTGTTCGTACTTGCTGTGACATCAAGAAAGATCCTATGTTTGATTGTTTGATTAGAATCTATTTTACTTTTGCATTTAATATCCTAAGAATATACATAGGATCTATAAATTATCCTCTTAGTTTATAGGGGTGTGACGAGATTAGTATTTTTAAGAAATCCTTAATGACGAGATACATATCTAGAAAAAACAGTCTGCAGGTGCATTTGAATCATCATGTAATGAATGTCATTTCTGTTCTACTTTCTGAATATGAATTATCATATGCAGTAAAAGACAACAATACTCAAGCACTGTAAAAGGTTTTACCACAAACTCAACTGACTGGCTTCTCTCATGAGTCTCTTCAGACCTTATAGTTGTAGATGATTTATGAGCTTCTAGAACTTTTGACCTCCTGACTGAACTCCTTTCCACAAATTGATCTTAGAAATAGAAACAGTATAAATAAAAAATGAATAACAGTTTTCAAGTGCAAACAATAAGTGCAACCATAATCAAAGAACTCTCTCAATATTCAAAGTGCAAACAGAGACCAAATTGTTCTTCAGTCATGATACAGAGATAAGAGATGGTTAAAGGGTTAGTTCAACCAAAAATGAAAATTATGTCATTAATGACTCACTCTCATGTCGTTCCAAACCCGTAAGACCTCCGTTCATCTTCAGAACACAGTTTAAGATATTTTAGATTTAGTCCGAGAGCTTTCTGTCCCTCCATCGATAATGTATGTACGGTAGACTGTCCATGTCCAGAAAGGTAATAAAAACATCATCAAAGTAGTCCATGTGACATCAGAGGGTTAGTTAGAAGTTTTTGAAGCATCGAAAATACATTTTGGTCCAAAAATAACAAAAACTACGACTTTATTCAGCATTGTATTCTCTTCCGGAATCCTTTCCATTGAATTGATTCCATTGAATCCTTTCATCTGTCGGCGTTGGTAATGCACTTTTACGTCGCCGTGGTTGTTTTTGGCGATTAGGACATCCGCGACATGCACACTTAGACACCATTTTAAAAAATATAGCAATATCAAAATACAAACAATGTAGAATAGCTTGAATACAGCGTGCGTCTCCCTCAGACTGTAAACGAAGCTCTGGCGCACCGGATAACACATCAGCAGCGTCTTACATCAGCAGCGTCACTGCGGAGTCGTGAACCACACTCCGGAGCAGAAGGGGGCGGTAATGCACCAATAAGCTGGATGCCAACCGCCGTAAAACAGGAAAGAAAAAGAAGAAGCGGAGTCGTGAACGCGAATTGACAACAGACCCGAAAGAGAAGACAATGCTGAATATAGTCGTAGTTTTTGTTATTTTTGGACCAAAATGTATTTTCGATGCTTCAAAATGCCGCGGATGTCCTAATCGCCAAAAACAACCACGGCGACGTAAAAGTGCATTACCAACACCGACAGATGAAAAGATTCAATGGAATCAATTCAATGGAAAGGATTCCGGAAGAGAATACAATGCTGAATAAAGCCGTAGTTTTTGTTATTTTTGGACCAAAATGTATTTTCGATGCTTAAAAAACTTCTAACTAACCCACTGATGTCACATGGACTGCTTTGATGATGTTTTTATTACCTTTCTGGACATGGACAGTCTACCGTACATACATTTTCAATGGAGGGACAGAAAGCTCTCGGACTAAATCTAAAATATCTTAAACTGTGTTCCGAAATGAACGGAGATCTTACGGGTTTGGAACGACATGAGGGTGAGTCATTAATGACATCATTTTCATTTTTGGGTGAACTAACCCTTTAAAACTACACAGCCCAGCCTAAGACAGCTTTCTTATTGGGAAATATTTGCATTCATCAGGGAGCCGCTTTCAAAACACGGGATATTGAAATCATGTTTGAATGTGTGCTCGCGTTTTACTTTCGCTTTCTATTTCGGATCGTGCGCACTCTGTGAATAGGGAACGATGGTGCCGAGTGCATATTCTACAAGATAAGACATTTATCAGTTGTGCAACGAATCCTCCGTTATGGTCTTCTTGTCACATGATCAGTGTACTCTGATTGCTGCAGCACTACGTACAACTGTGGGATTGAAGCAACCGTTATCCAACTGAATTAAATGGTTTTTATTTCTATAAAAAGCAAAATGACAGTGGAGGCATCCTAATTTCACCCTCACGGCAATATCATGAGTCAGCTTTTCACCTCGATCATTTTAATATCATTCCACTAGATCTTGTCACATCCCTAATAGTTTACCATAAGCCTTATAGTAAGAAAGTAGGCATACTTAGTATAATAAAATGAATAATAAACATGATTATACCTTTAACCCTCGTATTATCTTTGGGGCCTATGAGACCCCACGCAATGTTTAACGCCTCTAAAAATATGGTTGACATCTTTTTTTTTGTTTCATATTTGATGACTTTTCGTCATTTAATGGGGACAACTAGGTAAACATAAATTTTTCACGATGACATATTTTCAGTGTCCTGTACACAGTCCTATACACATCGCTGATCCTTGGGGTCAATTTGACCCCAGGCTCATTTGTCTGTGTAAAACATATTAGAAATATAAATATTTTACACATATTTGTTTTGGATAATACTGAGGTCATTATAAAATGTAATTTTATCATCTACAAACAATTTTCATCTGCTTTAGGGCCCTAACCTATCATAACCATACCTGAAGTATTGCGAGGAAACACTGTCATCGGGGGGGTCGGGTGGGGGGGTCATCATAATTTTCATGAAAACATAGATGAGGAGAATCCTAATTTTGAGATATCCTGCTCAGAATGAGATTCTTAGTGTTTTCTCTTATGTTGTCTCTCAACCACAAGGGGGTGCATTACCTTTCAAAAATGGCAATTTATAATGGCCCCGCCCACCCCACTTGAATGATAGGGTAAAGGTTTGGTGGTTCTCTGCAGTGGGTTCTAGTCTCAGAAACCCACATTAGATGAACTGCTTGTTAAAAGTTTGCTGCTTTAGTTGCGGTGTTGATCAGATGCATTTTACATACAGTATTTGCAAAACACTTCATTGGCAAAAACAAACAAACAAACAAACAAACAAAAAGGACCTGTTTGAGGTAAAAAGTGATCATCTAGAATAATGTCACTAATCACATCAGCACATGGGGAAGTGCAAACAAGTTCTAGTCAGGAGGAAGAAGTGCTTCCAGTCATTGTGTTCTTGCGTCTTCAATGGTTACATCTAAAGAAAGACATGTACCCATCATCGCTTTGCAGCAATTTCTTTGCATGTGAGGCCATTTTGATGCAAAGCATCTGAAAGAACCATTTACTGGATCATCAAGAACTTCAAGTTGAGAAATTCAACTGCAATGAAGAAGCTTTCAGAACATCCCAGAGTGTCCAGCAAGCGGCAGGACGGTCACCTCCTGAAGAGTCAATCCTGAACCATGTGCGGAGCTCAATATTGGCAGCAGGTGTGCATCTGTAGGCACAGTAAGGTCAAGACTTTTGGACAGTGGCTTGGTGAAAAAGGGCAGCAAAGAAGCCGCTTTTCTCCAAGAAAAACATCAAGGACAGACTAGAATTCTGCAAGTACAGCAAGGATTGGACAGCAGAAGACTGAAAGAAGTTATTTTTTCTGATGAAGCCCCCATCCGACTGTTTGAGACATCTGGAAAATGATTAGTCCAGGGAAATAAAAGGTGAATGCTACCATGATGAGTCCTGTGTCATGCCAACAGTGAAGCATCCTGAGACCACCCATGAGTGGGGCGGTCCCAAGGGAGTGTCATATTGACCCCAAACATACTGCATGTTATTACCCTTGATAGCAAATATATTATATTATATTATATTATATTATATTATATTATATTATATTATATTATATTATACTTAGGTCATTATAAAATGCAATTTTATAATGTTCAAACAACTTTCATCTGCTTTGCGGCCCTAACCTCTCATAACCGTACCTGTAGTATTACATCATAATAGTGTGGGGGAAGGGGGGAATTATAATATATAGTATATAATATAATATAATAAAGCCATTAATATATTAATAATCAATTTTTTGTCCATTTTCTATGCCAATCATGAAATTTTATGGTGATTTGCACATTTTTCCATAGACGAGCAATAGGTATTCCAGATTGGGGGGGGTCAGCAGAGGGGGGGTCAGGGGTGATGGGGGTGTTGTTTAATTTAAAGAGCTATTTAAGTAGTCAATGAAGAAACATAAAGTACCTGATTAATAAAAATTTGAAAATAAAATTATATTCTGGAGGTTTTTACACTCAAAAAAATGATTATCGCTGCTTGCTCAATTTATTTAAATAAAATAAGCTGAACCAACACAAATCTTTAGTTTTTTACTTAATTGGCATTTGCACTCAATTGTATTATGTTAAATTAAATTAAATTTGCAAAATGTTAGGTTAACCTAAACCATTTGTGTTGGGACTACACAAATCATTTATGTTGCATTGATTGAAACTGGGCAGTGGATTTCTATTTCCCAGCATGCTATGCGTAGGGATAGATCGGGACAGTAAATGTTGAAATTAAGTGCTGGGGAATACCTTTTAAAGTTTGATGTTCAGTTATATTTGACATTTAAAAGAGTTTATGTTATGTCGATTTTTATGAGGTTACCATTATGCTGAAGTGTAGACCTTGTGGTTAGGCTATGGGTGGCTACATGAAATAAATCTATATTGTTCTCAACAAGCTTTAACTGTGTTAAAGCCAGTGATGAGAAGTTCTTTACCTGATCATTACTTGCATGCTACAAATGTTTTCCCAGAAAACTTAAGCAACTCTGCACAAGGGTACCAGTCTGAATTGCAATAGCACTGGTTGGATCAACAAGAGTGAATTGTGTTCAAAAACATTCACAGAATATGTCAAATGAAACTGGTGTAATCTCATTCAATTAGGATGAATTTTACTCATCAGTAAAATTAACCTAGCTTAAGTTCAAATAAATCATTTCAACTGTGTGGAAATAGGTGTCATAATTGAATTAAGTTAGACCAAAAAGTTATTTTTTTGAGTGTAATTGCTGGGGTCAAATAGACCCCACTGGCAAACCGGCGTCGCTGGTTTTTGAGGATAATACGAGGGTTAAAATAAACTGATTAAACATCTTTAGGTATGTCCCATGGGAACCCCATGCAGCAGACAGGACTGGCTCATCTAAACTCAGATTCAGACAAAACGTTTCAGTGTTGTGTTGTATTCAACCTTTGTAAGACAAGATGCTCCACACAATAAAATAAAATGGTTATGCTACTACCTTCACCACAATAAAATAATCGCAATTACGGTCGGCGAGTCCTTCCAGCACCTATTACTGGCCCTATCACCGCAGCAGCAGCAAAGCCTGATGGGATTGCCCCTTGAGCTTCAGTCTGCCATCTTCATCATTCTATCAGCTGCAGTGTCTGTGTAAACTGAAATGGCATTATTGAGTGAATTACTGAGCATAGCGGATAGAGAAATGTTCTGAACTCTGTGCATGAGGTCGAGTGTGCCGTTCGACCAGCGCTGTGGCGAGTTCAAACAACACTTTCTCTGTTTGAATCGGTCCCTGTCTCAGCGGAACGCACAATATAGAGGAGATTTCTCCTTTGAACATTTAGGAGGCGGTTGTTTATTGCGTTCCTCTTTTCCAAGCAGGATCATCAATTATGTATAATATAACACTTTTACGATTAAGGCCTCAAAAAAAAAAAAAAGAAGCAAGAAACAAGATTTAAGCCTGCCATTAAAAATCAAGCCCACCACCCCCCTTTTCTAATTGAAGTGAGTGATGAGCCTTTTTAATAAGAATCAATCTGAGAAAAAAAGGAAAATACAGGATTGCAAAACAGGATTAATGCATCAGAAAAAGAGGGAAAAAAAGACTCAATTAAGACTCTGCCAAACTTTGGCAAGCGATAACGCATTAGCATTAAACACATCAACCTAGAAACATCAATACTGAATCAGAACCAAGAATTTTTCAGGTATAAAAATTCAAAATGGGTATTTATTGATGGCTTCAGATAATTCACTGTAAATGTAATCAAGGACCAGAAACACACACACACCAGCAGTTCACGACACCCTGTCAGAATTAAAATCACAGGCTCAGCGTTCCCCGGACCCAGGTATTGATCATTCATTTTGTATTGTATAAGAGAAACAGAAATGCTGTAAAAAGAAGATCAGTCAGGCAGCAGACGTAGGGGGGCTCTCTCTAATTGGCTATTCATCAAAAGAGTTCCTCAAGTATATCCAGTGCTGAAATATCATGCATGACAACTGAACCGCACTCCATTAATTATGCTCCCAATGAACCAGGTTCACAACACTCCTCTTCTGGTTATTAGAATCTCAGTCTCTCTCTCCACTGGAGACTCACATAATCAGAGTCATACTTTAACAAACGAGGATAATCATTCACACTGGTAAACAGAGCTGCAGGAATAAATCCTCACACACACATACACCAACTGACGACGCACATTTTCTACATCAAATTGAAAAAAAAGAAGTGGTTAAGGAGGAGGGTTGTTGGTACTTGAACACACTTAAACAATAGCGTGGGTGACGCATTTGTGGTTTTGTACATTGACAAACAAAAGACCATACAATAGCACAGAAACTCTGTTGTACTAATGCTCGCTACTAATGTTGGAAAACAAATTAACAATCACTGACTTGGATCTTTGAGCTTCTAAATTATCAATGTCAACTTTTTATTTCAATGTAGAGAGGTACGCCTGCTTCAAGACAACATTATCCTTACTTTCTTTATACACATTTTCATAACCTTTCATCACAGTGTTACTCCACCTCTGAAACAACTTTCCTTTCTAGATTACGCCATCAACAGCCCCTCCAAGCTTCAGTCATGTGATTTTTTTCCTCAAAGCCACCATATTCATAATCACAGTAAGTGAAAGCAATGCTGGAGAATTCTAAAACACCCAAGGAACGATATGAAGAGAAATGTAGATCATTAGTTTTGATCTGTACCAAACCGTAGGAATTATTTATACAGACCTGTAGTGAGTACAGTCATTTCCGAGACATTTTAAATTAAAGTGCTAATGTGAGAAGATTTTAAACTTTGCATTTGACTGATGTTATTCATTTAAAAAATGTATCTTTGAGGCTTAAAGTTATTAGATATTTAAAATATTTTAAATACGTTTATATTTATTATACATATTTTAAAAAATATATTTAAAAATATGTGAGTCAGAGCCGATAGTCTCGAGGGCAGCGCTCCGACATTCAGGCGACCCAAGATTGAGTCCCAGCTTGTGGACCTATATCCCAATCTCGTCCCCCTCTCTCTCACACTTTGATTCCTGTCTACTCCATACTATCCAATCACAAGAGGGACAAATTCATATTTTCTCCCTTCTACCATGCACTCTCTGTTCTCTGCAGTGTCTCCTCCTAGCCGCAACAATTGCAGACATGTCGCAAAAATGGTTTAAAGGTGCCCCCGAATGAAAAATTGAATTTATCTTGGCATAGTTGAATAACAAGAGTTCAGTACATGGAAATTACATACAGTGAGTCTCAAACTCCATTGTTTCCTCCTTCTTATATAAATCTCATTTGTTTAAAAGACCTCCGAAGAACAGGCGAATCTCAACAGATTTACGTAACAGTCGGGGTGTACGCCCCCAATATTTGCATATGCCAGCCCACGGTCCCAACATTATCATTATGAAAGGCATTAGACATGGGCAAAACGTCTGGATCAACGTCTGAATCATCAGACTAGGTAAGCAAGCAAGAACAACAGCGAAAATGGCAGATGGAGCAATAATAACTGACATGATCCATGATATCATGATATTTTTAGTGATATTTGTAAATTGTCTTTCTAAATGTTTCGTTAGCATGTTGCTAATGTACTGTTAAATGTGGTTAAAGTTACCATCGTTTCTTACTGTATTCACGGAGACAAGAGCCGTCGCTATTTTCATTTTAAAACTTGCAGTCTGTATAATTCATAAACACAACTTCATTCTTTATAAATCTCTCCAACAGTGTGTAATGTTAGCTTTAGCCACGCAGCATAGCCTCAAACTCATTCATAATCAATGTAAACAATATAACAGTATACAATACTCACATAATCCGACGCATGCATGACGAACACTTTGTAAAGATCCATTTTGAGGGTTATATTAGCTGTGTAAACTTTAAGGCACTGTTCAAGGCAAGCGCGAGCTCTGTGGGCGGAGATTTAAAGGGGCCGCAGCATAAATCGGCGCGTTTATAATGATGCCCCAAAATAGGCAGTAAAAAAATTAATAAAAACAAATCTATGGGGTATTTTGAGCTTAAACTTCACAGACACATTCAGGGGACACCTTAGACTTATATTACATCTTTTAAAAACATAATCTAGGGCACCTTTAAGACATGAATTTTTTGGCATTAAATAATGGTGCAAATACCAGTAAATTGACGAGCACAAACATTAGTAAATCACGTTCTGTGATTCATTTAAATACTCTCCCTCCCATAAATGTTGCATCTGAAAGGGAAACTCCTACAAATGCATATGCAATAAGGTCAGCCACAAAAATAACTCAGTCCATGCTTTTTCAGCACTAATTTTTGTTTTAGTTTTTTAATGCCAAGTGTCCCAATTGGATGGATGGATGGATGGAATTTTTTACATTGTTTGTTTTGCAAAAACTAAAGTCTTACATCATCTTACAACTATCCCTCCTCTATCCTTACTATACCTATCTCCTCCTCTATAATCACCTTTATGAAAGGAAACTAAAAAATAAAGATAAAAAACTTAAAGCTGTCATTTCTGGTCAGATAAGTATAAACGGCAGTATCTATATATGTTTATAAAGCAAAAGTGTTTTCACATCCCACAGCACAGCCCTGGTGTCACATTAAACCAAATTGAGAGCACTTTTCACAATCCCAATCCTAATTCCTGTTCAAACAATCCATTTTTATCCTCACTATTTTGCCTGGAAATACAGTATGTCACATTACAGGTGTGAAATTGGATGTGAATTCCATTCATGTTGACTTTAAATGTGTCCAAACCTTGCTCCTGGAGGTCCACTCTCCTGCAGAGTTCAGCTCCAACCCTAATTAACACACATGAACCAGCTAATCAAGGTCTTCAGACTCAGTAGAAACAGAGATGGGCTCTGCCCAAAATCGCCTCTTATACCCTTAAAGAGGGCATAAATTCCTTTTTAATTGATTATTAAATTGTTTCATTAAGGTTTACACAGTTTCCATGACAGAGTTCAAGATAAATCTTTTCATTACTACTGGAACTGCCAGTTTGCTAAGTTTCAAATAATCATTAAACATCACACTGTTAACTATTAAATATCAAACATTAAACATCAGCCCTTCCAGCGCACTCAGTGTCCGAAATCACTCACTCATTTTCATTACTCCCTCAAGTGATCTATATTAGTTTATTATTGGGAGATACGAGGGTCAGTGGCTCTACCATTGGAGAAAACGTAACAGCCAACTTGGATCACATGTGCCTTGATAACCAATCGCATTTAGTTGTGCAACATTCAATCACTGTTTGCGGATACCATAGAAATGAATGAGACGTGCCGTAAACTGAATCCTACCTGTCGCACAATTGTCTGTGACTTTTCTTTTAAAACAAATTTTTTTTAGATGTAAACTCAATCGTTAGCAGTCATTATCCTTTTTTTCGTTTGTTTTTTGTTAAACTTGGAGGCTTGCCTTCAAGTGGCTTTGGTAGAAACTTTCAGGCAAGTGTGCTGAAGCTGGTTGGAGCTAAACTGTGTAGGATGTTGGCCCTCCAGGAGCAGGATTGGACACCCCCTGGTGTAGAATAACGGCGTTGGTTCACAACGCAACGCTCTACAGCATACTGTGTGATCTATCGCTTCTTTATCTGCTAAATATTTCACAATTGTCTGTGGAAATCAAGCAAATATTACATATTTATTTTCATCAAAATTAATTTTGCATTGAGAAGTTTTATTTTAATACTCCGCTTCTCTGCTTTTGTTTACGGAAGTCTTGCATCCATAAATGCTGCTGTCTAATTCTATCCCTGCAAGCAGCTGCAACTGCTGACAAACTCATCTGTCATTTGCCAGTGTAAGTGTGTACACGGGATACATTGCGCCTCGGGGCTCTTGATGTTAACTATTTGAGCTCAGGACACATTTTTTACTTGGATTTCACGGCGTTAAAAGAAATATTCCAGGTTCAGTGCAAGCTAAGCTTTGTGCATTTACAGATTTACTTCCATTGCAAGTGACTCTAACTCTAACCAAGATTTTTGCTTTTTTTAAAGGGGAGCAGCAGCTCATTTTAAATGCAAATGAGCTGCTGCTCCCGCCCCCTTTCCAGAAGAGGGCGGAGCTTTAACAGCTCAACAACAACAAAGCTGGAGAATCTCACACAGCCAAAATGAGGATTGTCAGTAACGGTGTTCAGCCTTACATTGTTCAAACCGGAGTCGACACTGATGGAGAGACTCAGGAAGAAGTTTTAGAATGAAACTGGACGTTTCTGAACAGCTAGTGGATAAATTTATGTAGTTGCTGTGGAGTTGATTACGCCACAAGTGCTGTCAATAGAGCTTAACTTGTAATGAACTGAAATATTCCTTTAAAGGGTTAACACGTGCTTGAGAACACACACACACACACACTTATCTAGCGGCTCCTTGAGGCACAAGACTGATGAGAAAAAATCTTCAAAGCCATAAACTGAGGCCTGCTCTGTTCGTTTGATGTGGAGATAATGATTAAGGTACATAGCGAGACAACATTTCCATTCGACTGCAAATTGGAAAGACTTTGAGACGGAGGTCTGAAACTCAACACGAGGTGAGGAAAGATGATTGTCAGGGTCACTGGAAGTATGGCTCGTAGAGTCAAATGTGACATAATTGGGACTTTAGTCACTGAAAAGGCTGGTTGTCGAGGTTTTTATATGCTTTGTTTAGAACAACGGACTTGAAATCCTCAAGCCGTAGCTAGCGTACGATCTCAGCTAGGGGGAAGAAATGCAACAGACATTTTTTCTCTTTTCTACTTTCTAATAAGACCAGGTAAATTGGTGGTAACTCGGTTGTGTTCACGACTGGCATGGGTTTCTGTAGGAGGACAGCAAGCAACTGACAGCAAGTAAACAGGATGAAGTTCAACCATCCTTCGATATGAGCCAATATGGCAACCGAAAATGACATTTCACATTTAAAATTTGCCAAAGCCAGCCAGGCAGCCATCTCACTGGTGATTTGTGCTCTTCCAGAGAGGCAGTGCATGACTGTGAGGGGGAACACATCTGTCTGTCTGTCTGTCTGTCTGTCTGTCTGATAAAGCGGATGCCAGTCCATGTGCCATCGCACATTCTTCCTCTGCTTCAGGCCCTCCACAGCTATCAGTCCATCATTGTCATACAATAATTCTGCGTGTAATACCCGTCTGAGTCCCACAGAAACTGACATACTGTGTCTGCAGTGAGACCGTGTTAAACCCACTCAACATCCTGTAGAACAGACCAATTTAACACAGAAATAAGCCAATTATCTTCGAAGAGTAGGCAAATTTACAATAGGATTTTCACAATTCCTGTTGGACGGCCGTGTCAGGGTTGGGCTCCAACACATTAGTCTCTTTCATGACCACACACATTTTCCTAGACAAAAGTCTCACTTTCACACACTCATAGCGAGAGGCTTCAGCCTAATGCAAACATCACACGCTCACATTTACAGCAGATGCGCAGATGACACGCCACTAAAGAGAGATTGTCAATACAAGTGGTGGTGGAAAAATGGATGGAGCTTCTGTAATGTCCACATTTCTCTGCATGAAAACCTGATTAAAGGAATATTCCGTGTTCAGTGCATGTTAAACTCAATTAACAGAATGTGTGGCATGTTGATTACTACAATAATTAATTAATCTTTAAAAGAAGCATAAACTTGGGTTACAGTGATTTTCTGGCAAAGGAGTGAATGGGGGCAATTAGTAAACTTTAAATATACTCACTGTTTCAATAGTACAGCAACAAAATAAACAATAGGCTATTAGTGTTAAGATAATTTTAGTGGGCTGGCATATACTACACGACTTGTACTTAGATTTTTGCCCCGATTTGCAGCCTGACAAGTCGACAGTAGTTGCCAAAAGTCTGCGCCAGTCTGCAGATTTTGGGCAGTCAGAGTTGACAAAATTCACAGAAAATCACAGTGTATGATGGGCATAGACTCCGACTTTTTAAAGGTGCCTTAGAACCAGTTTTTAAAAGATGTAATATAAGTCTAAGGTGTCTCCTGAATGTGTCTGTGAAGTTTCAGCTCAAAATACCCCATTTAATAAATTTTTTTAACTGCCTATTTTGGGGCATCATTAACTATGCACCGATTCAGGCTGCGGCCCCTTTAAATCGCGTGCTCCCCGCCCCTGAGCTCTCAACTATATTACAGTGCATTTACAAAGTTCACACAGCTTATATAACCCTCAAATGGATCTTTACAAGATGTTCGTCATGCATACTGCATGCATGCGTCGGATCACGTGAGTATAGTATTTATTTGGATGTTTACATTTGATTCTAAATGAGTTTGATGGTGCTGCGTGGCTAAAGCTAAAATTACACACTGTTGGAGAGATTTATAAAGAATGAAGTTGTGTTTATGAATTATACAGACTGCAAGTGTTTAAAAATGAAAATAACGACTGAAGAAACGATGGTAACTTTAACCACATTTAACAGTACATTAGCAACATGCTGACGAAACATTTAGAAAGACAGTTTACAAATATCACTAAAAATATCATGATATCATGGATCATGTCAGTTATTATCGCTCCATCTGCCATTTTTCGTTATTGTTCTTGCTTGCTTACCTAGTCTGATGTTCAGCTTTGCAGATCCAGACCTTAATACTGGCTTGAGTAATGCTTTGAACATGGGCTGGAGTATGCAAATATTGGGGGTGTACATATTAATGATCCCGACTGTTACGTAACAGACTGTGTTATGTTGAGATTCGCCTGTTTTTCGGAGATCTTTTAAACAAATGAGATTTACATAAGAAGGAGGAAACAATGGAGTTTGAGACTCACTGTATGTCATTTCTGTTTTGTACTGAACTCTTGTTATTCAACTATGCCAAGGTAAATTCAATTTTTGATTCTAGGGCACCTTTAACTTCAGATATGATTCCGTCCAGTCGGAGGATATCAAAACATGTTTGATATTTTGAGCCAATTTTAGAGCACATATCGTGTATGACACGTTGCTACTGACAGTAGGCTTCATTACAGTACAGTCATATACACTCACCTAAAGGATTATTAGGAACACCTGTTCAATTTCTCATTAATGCAATTATCTAATCAACCAATCACATGGCAGTTGCTTCAATGCATTTAGGGGTGTGGTCCTGGTCAAGACAATCTCCTGAACTCCAAACTGAATGTCAGAATGGGAAAGAAAGATGATTTATGCAATTTTGAGCATGGCATGGTTGTTGGTGCCAGACGGGCCGGTCTGAGTGTTTGACAATCTGCTCAGTTACTGGGATTTTCACGCGCAACCATTTCTAGGGTTTACAAAGAATGGTGTGAAAAGGGAAAAACATCCAGTATTCGGCAGTCCTGTGGGCGAAAATGCCTTGTTGATGCTAGAGGTCAGAGGAGAATGGGCCGACTGATTCATGCTGATAGAAGAGCAACTTTGACTGAAATAACCACTCATTACAACCGAGGTATGCAGTAAAGCATTTGTGAAGCCACAACACGCACAACCTTGAGGCGGATGGGCTACAACACCAGAAGACCCCACCGGGTACCACTCATCTCCACTACAAATAGGAAAAAGAGGCTACAATTTGCACGAGCTCACCAAAATTGGACAGTTGAAGACTGGAAAAATGTTGCCTGGTCTGATGAGTCTCGATTTCTGTTGAGACATTCAGATGGTAGAGTCAGAATTTGGCGTAAACAGAATGAGAACATGGATCCATCATGCCTTGTTATCACTGTGCAGGCTGCTGGTGGTGGTGTAATGGTGTGGGGGATGTTTTCTTGGCACACTTTAGGCCCCTTAGTGCCAATTGGGCATCGTTTAAATGCCACGGCCTACCTGAGCATTGTTTCTGACCATGTCCATCCCTTTATGACCACCATGTACCCATCCCTCTGATGGCTACTTCCAGCAGGATAATGCACCATGTCACAAAGCTCGAATCATTTCAAATTGGTTTCTTGAACATGACAATGAGTTCACTGTACTAAAATGGTCCCCACAGTCACCAGATCTCAACCCAATAGAGCATCTTTGGGATGTGGTGGAACGGGAGCTTCGTGCCCTGGATGTGCATCCCACAAATCTCCATCAACTGCAAGATGCTATCCTATCAATATGGGCCAACATTTCTAAAGAATGCTTTCAGCACCTTGTTGAATCAATGCCATGTAGAATTAAGGCAGTTCTGAAGGCGAAAGGGGGTCAAACACAGTATTAGTATGGTGTTCCTAATAATCCTTTAGGTGAGTGTACACTGACCTATGGAAGCGACTTTTTATCTCACAATTGACCCTTCCCCGGGAGTTTGATTGACAAGTGATCTAACCAATCATAATGCCGAATCCGTCATTTTGTCCGACAAAGCAAGGGGTTAGAAGATTAACCTTGGTGGACTTAAACTTTTCAAATGGTTTGACATCTTCCGGCGTTTGAAACAACATTCCTTCTCATGTTCATTCATGTTTATTTGATTCTATAAATGAACTAGTAGGACGAGATGATCGGTTTACGAGCCGCTTAAGCTGAGGTGCTACAGCAATCTGTCACGACACATTAAAGAGCCTCAAAACGGTTTTTATTGTTTGAATTTCTTAAATTACACAATTTGAAAGCTGGGACTTTGTTTAATATCATAAGTAACCTGCTCTGTCTTGTCTGTCGACGTGTTGTCAGTGTCCTCTTTGCTCCGCGATGTATTTTTCACTCTGTGTGGCGTGACAGTGCCATGGCTTGTTGGACAAAGCAACAGTAACTAAGGGGGGCGGGTGTTTGCAAAGGGTCAATTCTGACTTTTTTTTCTCAGAATTGTGTGATATAAACTCGCAATTTTATTAAGTCAGAAAAGTCGCAGTTGCATGTTATAAAGTCAAAACTGCGAGATATAAACTCGCAGTTGCAAGTTACAAAGTCAGAATTGTGAGATATAAACTCACAATTCTAAGAAAAAAGTCAGTCTGTTTTTCCTCAGAATTGGACTTTATAACTCGCAATTGTGAGTTTATATCTCACAATTTTGAGAAAAAAGAAGTCAGAATTGAGAGTTTATATCTCGCAATTCTGACTTTATTTCTCATAATTGTTAGTTTATATGTTGCAATTCTGACATAACTTGTAATTCTGATTTTATTTCTTTCAATTGTGAGTTTATAACTCGCAATTCTGACTTTATTTCTCGTAATTGTGAGTTTATAACTTGCAATTCTGACTTTATTTCTCATAATTGTGAGTTTATATGTCGCAATTCTGACATAACTCGCAATTCTGATTTTATTTCTTACAATTGTGAGTTTATATCTCGCAATTCTGACAATATAACTCGCAATTCTGACTTTATTTCTCGCAATTGTGAGAAAAGTCAGAATTGTGAGATGTAAACTCGCAATTGCCTTTTTTTATTTTTATTTAGTGGCAGAAACAAGCTTCCTTACTGACCAGCCAGTGGAAATCAAGGGCGCGAAGTCACAAAGCTCGAGAAGAAATGGAGGCAGAGATAAACCAACCATACTGTACTGTTGCTAGCTTCGTCTAGAGATAGTCAGCAAACCACAGTCTGAGGTAAATCTTGATTAATTAATTTTAATGTTGATATTCATCATTATCCAGGGCTCGACATTAATGCTTGATGAGAATACGTGGACAAATAGCCTGAACCTTAATAGCTGCAAATGACTGATTACATTAAATGTAAACTGTTGTAATCTGTAGCGTGCACTGACCGCGTTCACCAGGCCAAGACCGCATCCAAATGAACTTGGCTAGTTATTTCAACAACTATGATCTACGAGTGTTCCTGTGTGAGTTTGTTGTGTTCAGAATGATTTAAAAGTTTGGTAGTGTATGATCCTCAGTCGTTTTAGTGTATGATGCCCAGTTTTTCTCTGTAACCATTTACAAAGTCGGCAAATATGATGCCTAGTGTTGTGTGGTGTATTCCAGCCTTTACTAACCTTCTGGGTGGCATTCTGTCTAGTTTTACAACATTTTTGCCATGACAAGGTAATATCATAAACCTTCACAACCCAAAACAACTGTAACAACTTTGCAAATCAAATCATAGTGTTACCAGAATAGTTAATGTTATAAAATTATAAGCTTCCCATTTCTGCTTTTAAATCCTCAAAAAATAGGCCTCATTCACTATTGTAAGCACCTCAGATAATAATGATTTATGCTTCTGCTTCTTTGTTAAGGAAACAAAGGTTTTTGTAGTACAAAGACTGTTTTTGTGCTAATCAACATTACGCTACAAATGCTGCAGATTTATCTGGACTTGTATTCAACTTGGAATATTCCTTTAAGATATTAGTAGCCTTAGTGTCAAAGTGATTGTGAAACCAATTGGATTATAATACACCATCAAAAGAGATTGCTTGGTAAAGCAGCTGATGTTTGAGAGCTGTATTACAGAGTGGCACTAATCATAGTGTAGGATTTATAGTTGTCATTCAAATGTTTGTCTGACTGCTAGAATGGCATTACCCAATCAACCAGATCGCTCTCATTCTCAGCCCCTGTGAGATTAGGCTACATAACATGCAGTGTAAGGAGGAAGAGATGGACCACTTGTAGATAAATCCATTCATCTTCTATATCCACTTTTTCCTATGTCGGTCACAGGGGAGTGCTGGAGCCTACTTGTAGATAAATGAATGGGAGAAACAACTACACTCAATATTTGAGCTAAAGACATAAAATTTATGATACCATTGTTACCAGATTTTATTGCTGATTTCATGTTATTGAGGCACAAACAATTTTGGAGGTTTCAGTCTTTCCCCATTCAAGCAGACAGGAGTTGTATTAATCACATAGAATATAGCTGCCTGGGGTCGTTGCCAAGATGGCTGCCGAGTTAAATGACTTGCTTTGAAAAGGATTTGGCTACATTAAGAAGATACCTGGGAACCAGGACCAAGGTTTGGGATAGAGAAATTCTTTCATGATCAGACACCGGAGGTGTTCCACAGTCAAACTCGAGAATCCCCCTCGGTAGGGGGGATGGATGGATGGATGACAGATAGATAATGGATGGATGGATGACAGATAGATAATGGATGGATGGATGGATGGATGGATGGATGGATGGATGGATGGATGGATGGATGGATGGATGGATGACAGATAGATATGGATGGATGGATGGATGGATGGATGGATGGATGGATGGAATGATGGACGGACGGACGGATGGATGGGTGGATGAATGGACAAATAGAGAGTGGATGGATGGGACGGACAGATAGATAGATACATAGATAGATAGATAGATAGATAGATAGATAGATAGATAGTGGATGGACGGATGGACGGATGGGAGGGATAGATAGATAGATAGATAGATAGATAGATAGATAGATAGATAGATAGATAGATAGATAGATAGATAGATAGATAGATAGATAGATAGATAGATAGATAGATAGATAGATAGATAGATGGATGGATGGATGGATGGATGGATGGATGGATGGATGGATGGATGGATGGATGGATGGATGGATGGGAGGGAGGGACAGACAGACAGACAGATAGACAGATAGATAGATAGACAGACAGACAGACAGATAGATAGATAGATAGATAGATAGATAGATAGATAGATAGATAGATAGATAGATAGATAGATAGATAGATAGATAGATAGATAGATAGATAGATAGATAGATAGATAGATGGATGGATGGATGGATGGATGGATGGATGGATGGATGGACAAATAGAGAGTGGATGGATGGGACGGACAGATAGATAGATAGATAGATAGATAGATAGATAGATAGATAGATAGATAGATAGATAGATAGACGGATGGATGGATGGATGGATGGATGGATGGATGTGATAGATAGATAGATAGATAGATAGATAGATAGATAGATAGATAGATAGATAGATAGATAGATAGATAGATAGATAGATAGATAGATAGATAGATAGATAGATGGATGGATGGATGGATGGATGGATGGATGGATGGATGTATGGATGGATGGATGGATGGATGGATGGATGGACAAATAGAGAGTGGATGGATGGGACGGATAGATAGATAGATAGATAGATAGATAGATAGATAGATAGATAGATAGACGGACGGACGGACGGACGGACGGACGGACGGACGGACGGACGGACGGACGGACGGACGGACGGACGGACGGACGGACGGACGGACGGACGGACGGACGGACGGACGGACGGATGGATGGATGGATGATGGATGGATGGGATGGACAGACAGATGAAATTATTCTATCAGAAATGTGACCCAAAAGACTGCAATGTTGATCAGTGAGTCTTTTTCAGAAAACAAATGGGGAAAAAATTAACCTACAACATGAAAAATAAACTTCTCGATTTGTCAATGGACACATTTAATTCCCCAGTGTGGCTGGAGCCATGGGAATGAATTGTTTCACATTAATTTCTAGTGGCGAATATTAACTCTCAGTGCCAACAGCTCTTAAAGCGATACTTTATTTTTCACTTCAACAGCATACAACAGTCCCACTTACTGCCTATCAGTGGAGACCACTTCCTGCCTTTGGCACAAAAAGCTCCTCTGCCTCCCACAATATATTCAGAAAAACATTAAAATGACAAAATAATAAAACTGTTTGAAGTGCATCACAATAATACTCAGATTCTTGCTCTACCAGCGCATGGGCTTTTTGCTTATCACAGCGAGCTCTCTAAACGCCAGAGAGATCACCTCATTTGCTCACTTTGCCTAATACTTTCTCTCGGTGAACCAAGGAGGTTATTACCCTGAGTCACACTAAACAAATTGCAGAGTTTCTTTTAGCAAAGGTTTTAAACATCCGTTAAAAGGTTTTTGTGTTTAGTTAGCCGTTTATGTTCCACTTTTGAACACAAAAAACAAGCTATTACATATCGCTGACACTAAATGCCATGTCAGATAGATTCACAGCAGTCTGTTAGTATCCAAAGAGACAATCTGCATGATACTAATCTGATTCAGGACGGTAAAGGAGCCCCGTGTTAGCTTTAACTTGGTCTCTGAGGGCCTCTCATCTGATAAAGCTTGTCGACTTCATTTTACTCAATGGCCTGTTGTAGATGGACGCTCTTTAGAAGAACAACTCCCTTCTTTCTGTGGAAACAGAAACCCTTGCTTTCCAAATTGCTAAGGTTGTGTAGTCGTTGCATAATGGGCCCTTTTCTCAAATTATGACAGCAGATATTTCAGGTTTGGATCTTAGAGCATAAACACATTTACACTCACCATTCCTCACTTCTTTTCATCCGTTTTCTCCTCCTCCTTGCATGTGCTCATCACTGCATCTATTGTAAATTAAAACAATGCCTAAGGCTGTGAGTCAGACAGTCTTGCTGGTGACAATACCATATTTCTCTATTGCCGTCTCTAGCGAGGAAAGCCTTTGTCCAACATAAGTCATTGAGCCAATGTGTTGTGTCTATTTCAACATGGATGCCTCCTCATTTTCCCCTCACACACATCTCTCCTTCTCAATTTTTCCCTTGGTAAATGCAAGAGCTCCTTGGGTGTAAACAATTACAAGCTTATTGCTGACACAGATTGCTGGAGTCGTGTTAAATAAAATCAGAGGAGTGTTCACCCGAACTGCAGGCTGCCTCCTGCCTGGCCCATTTTGTAACAGTGAACCTCCCCTTGCTGAAGCTTAGCCAAGCTGAAAGGGATTTTGTGCATCACAAGAACAATTTTTTTTCCTGCATATACTCTCATAAAAACAACAACAACAAAAAAAATCAATTTGTATCTGGGTCTCTTTGATAGAGCGAAATCATCAAAGGAGCAAAATGCATTTCGTTTCAAGGCACACACAATTACTGTAAAAGAAAAAAACAAATGGGGAAAATAATTAAGAAAGGTGTGTGTGTGTGTGTATATGGACATCAAAAGCCCTTAACACAAGATGCATGTAGAAACACAGTTGAGACTCTTCTTTTTGGCTCTTCTTTAAGCTTCCTTTCTGCTCCTCAAGTGTGTTTTTATACAAGTGTTTCTGTGAGAATTTCTTCCTCAGCTTATTATTTTTCTTGGCCCAGTGTGTGACAAGAGACAAATGCCTTTCAGCTCTTCTAGTGTTCCAAGTAATGATGAAGACTCCCCTAATCTCTCACAAATATATCTAATGCTGCAAGCCATTAACTAGTATATCCTTTGCAAGTAATACTAGCTAACCACACAACAGTTTCAATCTGCTTCATTCAGATAAAAACAGTCCATGTTGTCAGAACCATCAACGTGCGGGAATGTGCCTCCGACAACTTGAGTTTGAGTCCCTGCTCAAAGTCTTTTCTTCTCTCTGGACCTGCTACTGTACTATCAAAATAAAAAGCAACAAGCCCAAAACTTAAAACCATGCATTGCGATGCAAAAATACCCATCACCCCACATTTAGAGATGTGAAAAGTATGGCTTTTCTGCCTCTAGTGACAACAAACAGAAATGCATTCCCTTCATGCCAATGGTCGGACTAACAGTCGAGTCCCGCCCACAAATCACTCCATTGGTTGGTCAATAGTCTTGTGTCCAGCTGGTCAGGATGCTCAGTGTTTGTTGGGGAAATCCACCAGGAATTACTTATTGGACTTACTATATGAATAGATTATTTATAAAAAGTACTTTAATATACAAATCACATTACATATTTAAAGTCACCATGAAACAGAAGTTGAGATCATTTTTTCTTCCTTATCTACCTTATTTCTACGCCCCATGATGCTTTGCGCGAATTATGGGAGTAACTTCTGTTAAGCTGTAAACAGTCAGTGAAAGGCTCGCTCTATGAACGCAATAATATGTTGTTTTTTTAAAAACTGGGTACAATGAGAATGAGATGACATTATTCTTCTCACCCTTCAACCAACGAACATTAAAAGGACATTTAAAAGTGTAAAAGCATCAACAGGCCATGAAGAAGCATGATTCTTTCCACAGCAATAACGGTCAGGTTAAATATAAATATAGTGATATATATCTGTATTATGCAATATACGTTGCCTTAATAAAAAATGTTCATGAACTTCAGCATTGCGTGATACTATTTCAAAGTGATTTCCATCATCTTTACAAATAATAAATTGTATTTACCTGGAAAGAGACGTGAGGCTTTGAGGAGAAAAACAAGAGATTCTTCATGCATTCCAGTGATTTATTAATGGGATATATCGTAAATTATATCGGGAGAACAGACCACAAATGTGCAGTATATGTTGTCCTTTTTCAGACTATTACAGCGGTTTGCAAAGAGACAAAAGAAAATAATCACGAGGATAGAAAGCATCTGCTGAAAAGAGCTCTTGCCATAGATATTCTTATCATAACATGTTTTGTTAAAATACCAAATGTTACATTATTCTCATGATGTCTGAAAATAAAACATGAAAGAAAAATTGCTTTATTTGTAGGGCAACCTTACGATTTGAAATGATTAATTTCAGTCTTTTTAAATGGAAGTTCCCCAAACCGGAAGTGCAACCCATAATTCGAAATGCAGTAGGCTAGTCAGGAATAAGGAGGATATATCCAAGTGAAACAGCTACTCAAACAAGAAAACAAATGTAGGACAGAACTTGATTTCCTCCATCAGGAATTGATTAGATCAATGGATCATTGTGGTTTGAGGCAATGTGAGTGACAGGTCGTCCCGCCCTTATGCCAGTAAACATGTCATCAGAGACAGGATGTTGTTGCAAGAGGGGAAGTTATTTTGATTGAAGATTAAGAGGGCACTTTAAATAAATAATATATATATATATATATATATATATATATATATAAATATATGATGTTTTATTAACAAAATTCAGGAGGAGCAACGTTCAAATACTCTGACTAATCATCACGTCATTTCAGCCAGCTGTCAACGATCAGTAATAAACATATCAATCAGCATTAGTGAAGGCCTATATATAAACACAGTTGACTCACCCATATTCCTCAACAGTTTTTCAGCATCTCTCCACCACCCCGTCTCCTCACACTCACCTGGCTACTTTCCTAAGCAGAAATACGGGGGGAGTAGGCTACTCTGGGTTCGGGCCAAATACCGAGCTCGGAGCCCTCTCCTCGGACAGCACGCCAAATACGTATACTATTATGTATACTATTTACTATCTGATTATTTGTAAGTGTGAACTTGTGAACTATATGAAGAGTTTGGTTCCAAAAACGCGATAAACCCCATTTTTAAAATATATGAGTTTCCGCCAAAATCAGTATTGTATCTGGTCAGTATTGAAATATCATTTATTAATTTTGTGCAAAATGCGATATCCGTCGTGTTATTCTGTTATGTTTTCTCCCTTTCTTTCCAAAACGCGACAAACGCCAGTCTCTCTTCTCTGCAGAATGCGATATATCCACTCAACCAATCACAGCGCACCATTCCACCCACTGTAAACAGTAATGGCGGCGCCCTGAATACACCCGGCATCCTAGTTTTCCTAACTTTGTGATGAACAAAAACAGAAAAATGAATAATTTTGACGGCATTGATGAACCTGTGGTGGTTTCTGCGGTGGGGAAGAAACGCAAGTCATCGAAATGTAATCATTTACGTGAGGAGATTAAGAAGATGAGGCAATCGAGTCGGGAGGAGGAAAAATGCAGCTGTTGTTTGTTCCACGACAGCATCAAACTTCTGTCACGCTCCCCAAAACGTAAGTTTTTAAAAGCCGTTTTTAATGTACTCGGCAAATGTGTTTATTTAACCATGTGGTGGCGCTAGATACTCTTTAATCGGTAATGACAAACGGCGACAATTTATAACATTAACAAGATGACCTGTTGAATTCATTTTGGGAGCGACAACTGAATATATTTTTCGTCAAATGCCTGTATATAAGACGAGTATTGTTCAGAGGCTGTCATATATGTGAATCAACTTACTTTGTTGTGTATTTTCAATATGAAAAATAACTTTTATATTGATGGATTAATTGCATTTTGAAAAGAAAAAATGTGTGTCATGGATTTATTGCATTTTGGGGAAAAAATAATCTGTTTTTATAATAAACCTTTGAAAATCTAAATCTAGATTTGAATTTTTTTATGTTTTTATAACCAAAAGATGCGATGTGAAAGTTTGAAACAGAAAATAGTGGTTTTCATCTTGCCGCTTTCTTGGTAAAGAAACACTTTTTTACTCAAATTAATCAAAATGGATAGGGTTTTGGAACCAAACTCTTCATGTGTGTATGTGTACAGATAAATCATTTTTAATAAATAATGCAATATTACATTAAAAACAGGAATCGTCCATTTTGATTTCATGGTGGCTTTAAGTACCAATACCGGTAATCACAACGGAAAGTCTGCGAAATATGACATGACTTTAGTCAAAGATATAGGCAAATAAAGAAATTAAAAGTTTTTTTGTGGAATACTAATATTCCAATGTGTTTTTAGGCTATAAATAATGACTGCATGTACTTATGTTTTGTCGATGTACCATACCGTATCATACCGTACCATACCGTAACGAGAAGTAATCGACCCGCCTGATGTTGCTATGGTAACCTCCTCCGATTTCTGTTTGCGTACGTCTATTTTGTACGCACTGACTAACTTGAACTTTTGTGGTCGAGACCACCCCATAGCCTTTAGTTTCGGGGGTTAATCTTTAATCAAGGAGGTCAGACCTTCAAGCGCACTCGAACCCAAACACAGACTCCTTCACGCAACCCATGGCTGATGAAAGCAGCAGCAAATCTACCTACAACCAACTGTAATCATTGTTACAGCAAAAACAGCGTCTGACCTACTAAAAGGGCATTCGCGCTATTAATATATTTGGGGAAACACATGGCACGAGCAGCAGAGCGTACTACGTTCCAGCCTTGCCGCCGCGCGCTCGCTCACGCGCAGCCAGCCTCACTTAATTTGCGCCTAAAAACATTATTAGGGACTCAAACGAGTGTCATCAGTGAGGCCGTCGTCAAGGAAGGACTAACCGTTTGACATGTGCCCCGCGAACACCGGGGTGTCGGTAAACGTGTCTGCTGCTGCCCCGCGAATCCCTGAACGGTGACAGACAGACTGAAGCGCGCGCGCCATCTGCTTCAACTCCGCGCGCGCTCAGTCATGTGGAAGGTCCGCGTTTCCCAAGAGTGAGTCCCGTATTTATAAAGTACTCCCAATATATCACAAAATCACCTCTTATATAGGCAGGACAGCATGCATGTGTCACAGAGTCAGCCCGTCCTGGAGTACACACCGGAGTTTTTGGACATTATTAATGGGAAACATCAGTACTTTGTGTTGAATAATCTATATATTGTTAAAAACAATCATACAGCGGACTTTAGATGGACATTACCTAATAAAAATGCAAGCATGCACAAACTGAAAAATAATAATAAATACGAATATTCAAAACATATATATAGCCAAAACAATCAATTAGAGAACAATGACAATAAAATATATTTAATTTGAAATTAATGCATTTGCAAATAAATCCTTCGTGCGCCGCGCCGGGCTGCTTATTCCTCAATCCAACATTCAAAAAAGAGACTAAAATATGAAGGAGACAGAAGCTCTGGCTTTGATAGCTCGCGGTAAATTCATCCCGAGTGATCATAGAAAAAATGAATATTTTACCTTGCAATGTCGATCTTAATGCGTGGACTTTCTTTCCTGCGCTGTGTGAGTCTGTCGGTGTTCAATGACAAGCTCTGAGTCAAATATGAACAGGGCAAACGCTGTTATCGCATCACTCTCTCCCTCTCCCTCTCTCTCTCCCATAATAAAGCGACTGTTTTAAAATCCCTCATCACGTACTCACTCTCCCTCGCGCTCAGCAGTCTGCAGCCTATCACAACAATCACGACAACTATCTCTTACAGAAATCGCATGTATAATAGAAAATAAATTCATATAATTTTGCAATCATCACAATTTACAACATCATTACTCCCTTATTATGGTAATGGACTAGTGCTGTTCTTTGCATTTCCCCCCCACATTTATAAAAAATTTCTCTTAGGCAAGACAGCACAACAGAAACATTATGTGAGTCCAATATTAAAAAGACCATCCCTCCTCTATCATAGAAGCAGAACGGAGCCAGTCAAAGCATAAATGGATGTATTTATCCACGCGGGAATGACTGTTTTCTTTCTGTTTGGTGTTGCTGCCAAGGCTTCCTCTGTGTGTGTGTGTGTGTGTGTGTGTGGCTTTCAAGGGCACTGTTTTAAAGAAGTGATGGAGCCTCTGACCCACGTCGTCCTTCAGCTCTAGTATCAACTTCTTTGCTCCTGACAATCCTAACTTGTGTTTTATCAGCACAGAAAATGAATTTCAATGTTATCCGGCACTTCTGCGTAAATAGATATGCTACAAAATCCATCGTTGACTCCAAACCTGAGCTCAAAAGTATGCAGAAATGTTAGTTATTTTAACAAATTAAGAAGGATCATGAAAATTGCATGTTATTTTTTATTTACTACTGTCCTGAATAAACTGTTTCACATAACAGATGTTTACATAAAGTCAATTTATAAAAATGACCCCGTTCAAAAGTTTGCTTATCATACTGTGTGTGGTTATCTGGATGATCCACGACTGTTTGTTTGTTTTGTGATGGTTGTTCATGAGTCTCTTGTTTGTCCTGAGCAGCTAAACTGACCAATATTCTTCATGTCCCATAAATTCTATGATTTTAAATCATCTTTTGCATATTTGAACCCTTTCCAGCAGTGACTGAATGATTTTGAGATTCATCTTTTCACACTGAGGACGACTGAAGGACTCAAACACGACTATTAAAAAAGATTCAAACATTCACTGATGCTCCAGAAGGAAACACGATGCATTAAGAGCCGGGGATGTAAACTTTTTGAATTGGATGAACAGGATAAATTATAAATTTTTTGTCTTCTGGGAAACATGGAAGTATCTTTTGTAGCTTTTGAAGGGCAGTACTAAACTTGCACGTCATCTTGTTCAAAAGTTTTCACCCCCGGACTCTTTCCACAGTGTTTATTGGACTTACTATAAGAATATATTATTTATAAAAAGTACTTTCATATAGAAATCACATTACACGTTTAAAGTCTCCTTGAAACGGATGTTGAGATAATTTTTTCTTCCCTATATATCCAAGTGAAATAGCTACTCAAACAAGAAAACAAATGTAGGACAGGACTTGATTTCCCCCATCAGGAATTGATTAGATCAATGGATCATTGTGGTTTGAGGCAATGTGAGTGACAGGTCGTCCCGCCCTTGAGCCAGTAAACGTGTCATCAGAGACAGGATGTTGTTGCAAGAGGGGAAGTTATTTTGATTGAAGATTAAGAGGGCACTTTATATATATATATAAAACAAATAATGCAATATTCCATTAAAAATAGGAATCATCCATTTTGATGTCCATTCACCCTCATGTCGTTCCACACCTGTAAGACCCTCATTCATCTTCAGAACACAAATTAAGATATTTTTGATGAAATCCAATGGCTCAGCGAGGCCTTCATTGACAGCAAGATAATGAACACTTTCAGATGCCCAGAAAGCTACTAAAAACATATTTAAAACAGTTCACGTGACTACAGTGGTTCAACCTTAATGTTATGAAGCGTCGAGAATACTTTTGTGCGCCAAAAAACTTTATTCAACAATATCTAGTGATGTGTGATTTCAAAACACTGCTTCATGAAGCTTTACGAATCTTTTGTTTCGAATCAGTGGATCGGAGCGTGAATCAAACTGCCAAAGTCACACCCCCTAGTGGTGAACCATTGAAATTTCGAAACACTTATGACATAACGAAGACTTGTTTACTGAAATCACGTGACTTTGGCAGTTTAATTCACGCTCCGATCCACTGATTCAAAACAAAAGATTCGTAAAGCTTCATGAAGCAGTGTTTTGAAACCGCCTATCACTAGATATTGTTAAATAAAGTCTTTATTTCGTTTTTTTTGGTGCACAAAAATATTGGAAAATTTGCAAAAGGAATTCTCTCGCCCTCGTGCAAAACGAAAGAAGGGCAAAAACTGCATGGATTCCTACTGAACTGGATTTTGCCCATGAAAATCTGCCGGACATGTGATCATACCATAAAAAAGTCAACAGGTTTGAAACAAAATGAGGACAGAATTTTCATTTTTGAGTGAACTATTCCCTCAACTATGGGAAGCAATGACAGTGGGAAAATCAGCCGCGCCAGTTATTTTCAGGAGTTTTCTGACAACACAAAAAAGCACAGACTTACAGCCAAGAAAACAGGAGGAAAAATTGCTGATATCTCCCGTCCTCCGTCTGCGACGAGCATGTTGTCTCTCTCCACCTGTCTACCTGTAGCTGTCAATGACAATACTGAGGCTTCGCCCATAAGGCCTCCTCGCCTTGATCTCCTGCTGACATTTACCATTTGAAGTCCTGTCCTAAGCAGCAGACAATAACACAAACACGCTGACTCCTTCCGCATTTGTGCCGGCGTGTGGGTGTGTGGACGTGTTTGATCCGGGGACGGTTTGTTGTTGAGAGGGTGATGCATTCAAAAAGTTTCGCACCATAGTGAGGGGTGAGGAGGATTATTTGCGTTTGAGCGGCGGGTTGTAAATAATAAATGTGCTGGTGCGGACCTCTCTGAAATATTTTCCTCCTGTTTTTCTTCTTCTCCAGCAGCAGTTGTGCCCTCAACGGATCTGTTACTCTACCAACCGCTGTTCTAATATTGAACAGTAAGATAGGAATAGGGGAAACCCGCTTAGAGGAGATCTCATCGAATCTGACACACTTAAATGTGCTAACCTGTCTCTTGACCCTTCACAGCTCCCGAACGGGGCCAGGGGCTGACGATGTCAGCAAAGCCGGAGGTCACAGGGTCAAATTCCCTCATACTGTAAAAAAAAAAATGCCACCTAACTTCAACTTAGAAACTTAAAGGATTAGTTCACTTCAGAATTAAATTTCCTTTATAATTTACTCACCTCCATGTCATCTAAGATGTTCATGTCTTTCTTTCTTCAGTCGAAAAGAAATTAAGGTTTTTGAGGAAAACATTCCAGGAATTTTCTCCATATAGTGGACTTACCAAAGGGTTGAAGGTCCAAATGTCAGTTTCAGTGCAGCTTCAAAGAGCTCTACATGATCCCAGATGAGGAATAAAGGTCTTATCTAGAGAAACATTAGGTCATTTTCTAAAAAAAATAAATAAAAAAATGTATATACTTTTTAACCACAAATGCTCATCTTGCACTGCTCTGTGATGCACCACGCATTACGTAATCATGTTGGAAAGGTCACGCGTGACGCGTACCGATCCAGTGTTTACAAAGCGAACGTTCAAAGATTGAGTCACATGCCCTTTACAAAAGAACAGCTAAAACAATGATGTTGGACGATTTTGAAGTTTTTCGTCCTACTGCAGTACTTCCAGCTACGTCACGTGTGACCTTTCCAACATGATTACGTTATGCGTGGCGCATCGCAAGATGGGCATTTGTGGTTAAAAAGTATATAAATATTTATTTTTATTAGAAAATGACCGATTATTTCACTAGATAAAGGCTGGTGCACACTGTGCGAATTTGGCCACGATTTGGTTGTCTGAGACAAATTTTGCAAATCCTAAAAGATTTCTATAATCCTGGGCAAAAATCTGTAGTCTAGCTTGACATGTTCACTGACAGCCGATTAATGACCGTTGTGATCAAATTTTACCTCAGACGAAATTCTGGCAGTGTCAGAAGATCTGCAGTGTGACTTCTCCTATGACAAACGTCAAATTGTCTTAATTTTTCAAGACAAGCCGTTATCAAAATTAACGCTAGATATGTCTTAGATTTCAGAAGACTGACAAGCAACAATCGTAAAGGACTATTATAAATCACACAGTGTGCACCCGGCTTAAGACCCTGGGATCATCTGGGATCATGTAGAGCTCTTTGAAGCTGCACTGAAACTGTAATTTGGATCTTCAACTCGTTGAACCCCAGTGAAGTCCACTATATGGAGAAAAATCCTGGAATGTTTTAATTTCTTTTCAACTGAAGAAAGAAAGACATTAACATATTGGATGACATGGGGGTGAGTAAATTATCAAGAAATTTTAATTCTGAAGTGAACTAATCCTTTAAAGGGATATTTCACACAAAAATGAAAATTCTTTCATCATTTATTCAGGTGTTCCAAACCTGTATGAGTTTCTTTCTTCCATTGAACACAAAAGAATTTTAAGGAATCTCAGTAACCTAATAGTTGACGGTAGCCATTGATTTCCATAGTAGGAAAAAAAATACTGTGGAGGTCAACGGCTACCATCAACTGTCTGGTTACCAACATTTTTCAAAATATCTTCTTTAAAATATAATTAAAGGTGCCCTAGAATTAAAAATTGAATTTATCTTGGCATAGTTAAAACATGGAAATGACATACAGTGAGTCTCAAACTCCATTGTTTCCTCCTTCTTATATAAATCTCATTTGTTTAAAAGACCTCCGAAGAACAGGCAAATCTCAACATAACACGACTGTTACGTAACAGTCGGGATCATTAATATGTACGCCCCAATATTTGCATATGCCAGCCCATGTTCAAGCATTACACAAGGGCAGGACGTCTGGATCTGTGCACAGCTGAATCATCAGACTAGGTAAGCAAGCAAGAACAACAGCGAAAAATGGCAGATGGAGCAATAATAACTGACATGATCCATGATAACATGATATTTTTAGTGATATTTGTAAATTGACTTTCTAAATGTTTCGTTAGCATGTTGCTAATGTACTGTTAAATGTGGTTAAAGTTACCATCGCTTCTTACTGTATTCACGGAGACAAGATTGTCGTTACTTTCATTTTTTTGTATAATTCATAAACACAACTTCATTCTTTATAAATCTCTCCAACAGTGTAGCATTAGCCGTTAGCCACTATCAAACTCGTTCCGAATCAAATGTAATACATCCAAATAAATACTATACTTACGCGATTAGACATGCTGCATGACGAACACTTTGTAAAGAACAATTTTGAGGATTATATTAGCTGTGTGAACTTTGTTTGTGCTGTTTAAGGCAAGCGCGAGCTCCGTGGGTGGGGAGCGTGAGCATTTAAAGGGGCCGTAGCCTAAATCGGCTCATATTTAATGATGCCCCAAAATAGGCAGTTAAAAAAATTAATAAAAACAAAACTTCACAGACACATTCAGGGGACACCTTAGACTTATATTACATCTTTTAAAAAGACGTTCTACAGCACCTTTAAAGTCTAAATTACTTGTACAGCCAAGCTGAGTCAAAATTAAGTTGAAATTGGTTAAATTATTAGTTAAATTTATGAGTTAAAGTAATCATATGCTGCCATGATATTGATCATAATTTTTTTTTACAGTGCAGTAGCTCTTGGAATGTCATGGTGCTCTTGTGTTCATATTAAATTGTTTATTTTTTTAATTTCTGTTTCTTTTAGGGAGGGGAAAAGCCATGTGCTTAAAGTAATAGAAGCAATTTTCTATAGCTATAAAAAAAAATTGGCATATTATCTGCCGCACAATCAGTTCATGGTAATGAACGGCGCTGTTAATCATCATTAACCGAGTCAAGAGAACAATCTAGACAAGAAGATTTTACAGTTGTTTAACTAAATATTTAGAGATGGAGACAGATGGAAAGTGGAAACCCTAAAACATTAAAGCACTGAAAATTTGTTTTATACTCGAGACGTCATGTCTTTGTAATGAAAAAGCGTTGATCTCTTGTTCTCACCACGTGAGAACATTTTACACAAATTAGACCCTGTGTATGTATCGCCGTCCTCAAAAGAGGCCTATTTTCTTCTGTGTTCACGAGCTGCCTTGCTAATGTGCTCTATCTTACATGGCTGGCAGGCCAAGAGGGGTGCAATTTAAGGTGTATTCAAGACTTTGGCTGCCTAGAATAAATTGGTATCTATTTTCCTGACATCTGGTCTTTTAGAAAGATCATTACTTTGATCTTTTTAGACTTTACACAAGAGTGGCTTCTGAGACTTGTTACTTTGCACGCTCTGGTTTCATTCCCTCTATATCATATCGTGCCACTCCTGTACTTTCTCCATCTGTCCGTTCACTTTGCCTCTCCATTTCTGAACCCTCACTTTCTTCAAAAAATATATCTAAGTTAATTAAAGAAGCCGTTCAACTGAAAACGAACATAGTTTATTCAATCTAATGCCGTTCCAAAGCTCTAAGAGTTTCTTTCTTCTGTGAAACACAGAGGTTATACTGCTCACAGATCATGACATTATTTATTACTGTTGATTATATAAGAGTTTTGTTGTATCTTTCTAAGGGATTTTCACCTTGCCAGTCACCTTTAGCTTGCTAAAGCGTTTTATGGCAATATTCTCAGTAAAGCTGCTTAGTAACAATATGCTTCTTATTTATAATAAACAAATACAGATAAAGTGAAATAGTTTTTTTTTTTAATACAAAGTAAATATTTTCCTGATAATACTTTTTATATATATATATATATATATATATATATATATATATATATATATATATATATATATATATATATATATATATATATACAGTGGCTACGGAAAGTATTCAGACCCCCTTAAATTTTTCACTCTTTGTTATATTGCAGCCATTTGCTAAAATCATTTAAGTTCATTTTTTTTCCTCATTAATGTACACACAGCACCCCATATTGACAGAAAACACAGAATTGTTGACATTTTTGCAGATTTATTAAAAAAGAAAAACTGAAATATCACATGGTCCTAAGTATTCAGACCCTTTGCTGTGACACTCATATATTTAACTCAGGTGCTGTCCATTTCTTCTGATCATCCTTGAGATGGTTGTACACCTTCACTTGAGTCCAGCTGTGTTTGATTATACTGATTGGACTTGATTAGGAAAGCCACACACCTGTCTATATAAGACCTTACAGCTCACAGTGCATGTCAGAGCAAATGAGAATCATGAGGTCAAAGGAACTGCCTGAAGAGCTCAGAGACAGAATTGTGGCAAGGCACAGATCTGGCCAAGGTTACAAAAACATTTCTGCTGCACTTATGGTTCCTAAGAGCACAGTGGCCTCCATAATCCTTAAATGGAAGACGTTTGGGACGACCAGAACCCTTCCTAGAGCTGGCCGTCCGGCCAAACTGAGCTATCGGGAGAGAAGAGCCTTGGTGAGAGAGGTAAAGAAGAACCCAAAGATCACTGTGGCTGAGCTCCAGAGATGCAGTTGGGAGATGGGAGAAAGTTGTAGAAAGTCAATCATCACTGCAGCCCTCCACCAGTCAGGGCTTTATGGCAGAGTGGCCCGACAGAAGCCTCTCCTCAGTGAAAGACACATGAAAGCCCGCATGGAGTTTGCTAAAAAACACCTGAAGGACTCCAAGATGGTGAGAAATAAGATTCTGTGGTCTGATGAGACCAAGATAGAACTTTTTGGCCTTAATTCTAAGCGGTATGTGTGGAGAAAACCAGGCACTGTTCATCACCTGTCCAATACAGTCCCAACAGTGAAGCATGGTGGTGGCAGCATCATGCTGTGGGGGTGTTTTTCAGCTGCAGGGACAGGACGACTGGTTGCAATCGAGGGAAAGATGAATGCGGCCAAGTACAGGGATATCCTGGCTGAAGGTTTACCTTCCAACAAGACAATGACCCTAAGCACACAGCTAAAATAACGAAGGAGTGGCTTCACAACAACTCCATGACTGTTCCTGAATGGCCCAGCCAGAGCCCTGACTTAAACCCAATTGAGCATTTCTGGAGAGACCTAAAAATGGCTGTCCACCAACGTTTACCATCCAACCTGACAGAACTGGAGAGGATCTGCAAGGAGGAATGGCAGAGGATCCCCAAATCCAGGTGTGAAAAACTTCTTTCCCAAAAAGACTCATGGCTGTATTAGATCAAAAGGGTGCTTCTACTAAATACTGAGCAAAGGGTCTGAATACTTAGGACCATTTGATATTTCAGTTTTTCTTTTTTAATAAATCTGCAAAAATGTCAACAATTCTGTGTTTTTCTGTCAATATGGGGTGCTGTGTGTACATTAATGAGGAAAGGGGGTCTGAATACTTTCCGTACCCACTGTGTATATATATATATATATTCTTCTGTGTAATATTTTGGTTGGTTTAGGATGCTTTGATAAAAAGAAAGTTTAAACAATGTACACTGTACATGTTGTAATTAACTTTTTATGGGGCTTCACTTCTGCTTTTGTCTTTCATGGCAGAAAAAAAAATCATAAGGGTTTAGAGCAAAATGAGAGCGAGTAAATGATTAATCATGCATTTGGGAGTTACGTCAATTGTGCATTTGGGATTTCACATGTTTTTAAATAACAGCTTTGGTTGCCAGATTCAAAATTACCATATTGGTAATTTTGTGCAATTTTACAAAGTACATGCAGCACAACTCACCATGCTTCCCATACTCACACCTGATTCTCAGTAATATCTCTAACATAAACATCTAGCGCACACATACACACAGGCCAATGTGATGTTTTCATTCCTACTCATATATATTTCCCATGGATCTCTCTGCCTCTCTCCAGCGCTCCCTCCTCCTCTCATCTCCCTTCCTTTTCTCCTTCTACCAGATGGCTGACCCATCTGCTCCCTCTCTCTTGCTATCCCTGCCTTTACCTCCATCTCCATCTCTCCTGATATACCCCTTGGCTTTTGGAGTGCAGGTCCAAACCACATAGTTCATACATTTCATAAATGTCAAAGTCACACCAAATTAACCCCAAGGTTACACATAGACACCACAGCCAAAGGATGGGAGAAAGAAGGAGAGAATAATCTGTGTTTTCAATCTCTTTAGCTTTATCTCAAGCGTCTCTCGTGCTGTGTCATGCTGCATATCTCAAGCGGCGTGTTGGGCTATAAGCTGATCTGATCGTAGTGAGGTTTTCCATCTCTGCCAAAATGTCTCTCTTTCCCTCCATATGCAATTTTAGCCTTCATAATCTGTTTGTGCAAGCAGGCTTTCAGAGTATCCACTAAGGTTGCTCCAGAAATAAAAGGCTCAAGTCATACATGTTTTTATTTAAAGGAATAGTTCACCAAAAATAATGAGAGAAGAAAACTCCTCCTTTTCATACAGTTACAATAAATGGGGACTGAGACTTTCAAGTTTCAAAGAGGGCACAAAAGCATAATTTGGTTCTCAAGTTCAACTCAATAAGCAGTTGACAGATCACCGAAGGGAAGGATAAGTGAATAACGACTTAAATTTTGGAATGTTCCTCACACAAAGCTATAATCTGACTTCAGATGACATAGATATAATGCATGAGTCATATGGACCTCTTTTATGATGCTTTGTTTCCTTTTAAAGCTTGGAAGCCCATGAGGATTAATTGCATGGAGTAAAGTAGGCCTACCTAATTCATCAATTTTGTGTTTGATAGAAGAAGGAAAGTCATACAGATTTGGAATGACATGAGGTTAATTATTTTTAGGTGAACAAGTTCCCTTATTATTTCCCTGAGGACCACTTTTCATAAGTGTAAAGATTTTTTGTGCTAAAAAGAACCATCATTTAGTTTTTCACTGACATTTTCCACCCTGTACTTTACACTGTTACAGGTTTTTAAAAAATCTCCACTGAAATGTATGGTTAGTATAAGACAAGATGATCACAGATCTTGTAAAAAAAAAAAAAAAAAAAAAAAAAGTAAGAAAAAATAAGGACCAAACTTTTACCCACAATAAATAATCTCCCACTATGCCCACTACTACATTTATATACTGATTTTTATGCCTGCTCAACTATTTCATTAATATGCTAGATTTTAATTTTGCTTTGACATGTCTTAACTGAAATGGTGGCATGACATGACAACTGAAATGACTACATGACATTATATGTCTTAACTGAAATGTTGACATGACATGACATGACATGTAGTCATGTCATGCCGCCATTTCAGTTAAAGGGTTAGTTCACCCAAAAATGAAAATTATGTCATTAATGACTCACCCTCATGTCGTTCCAAACCCGTTCAAAAGAAGTTGAAATTGAATTGTCACTTTGCATCAATTTAATTGGTCCTTGCTGAATAAAAGTATTCATTAATTAAAAAAAAAATTAAAAAAAAAAAAACTTACTGACCCCAAACTTTTGAACCTTAGTATAGCTGGTAAGCTTATTCTATATTTTCTGGAGCGGTGGAAGGTTATCTATAGCGGAATAAAGAGCAAAAAGGTTCTGCGCACATCACATCTGCGCCATGAGTCATATGTCAGAACAATTACCCACTTCCAGGGCAATTTAGCCCATTTACACCAGTGGTGATAATGAAACTAGATGGACAGTGACAACATCTATACCCTCGAGGCACAATTTCCCAAGTATTCAGGAGTGCTTCCATGGAGTCTGAGACACCTGCGCACCACCTTGCAACCGTCTCCAGTTTCGGCCTCTGCTTATGAGTGCCGCTCCAGCTGTCTCGAGCATATTGGGGGAGGAGGAGGATGAGGAGCATGATGAAGCAGGGGACGTCTGCCCCTTCATCTCATTTCCCACGCTGACGCATCAGTTAGGCATCCGGAGGCATTCAGCTCGAGGCTTGGTATCTAGCCCAGGCCTTATGGTGTTCCTGCGAGCTCCCAGCACAGCACAGATTTGCCAATTAATAAGATGAAAGCCAAGTCTACATGGGCACGATCACAGCAAAGAATTACCGAAGTCAGGTGATGCAAACAAACAAACCGTTGAGATTAAACCGAAGCAGACATCGAGCTGTAAGTGGATGCACGGCGGGTCGTACGGCAGAGAGTGATTGTGCACGAGACTCAGAGACTTAGTAAAACTAATTAAAGCTGCAAATGGGAATGAAGACAGAAGCGGCAAGGGTAAGAAGCGGTGGTAAACAGCAGATTAGGAGTCATTCTGTCTTTATTAAACCTCGTCTCTCAGAAAAGGACACTCTTGTCGTCACATACACACACTGCTAAGTACTACACTGTGATCTAACAACACAATTAATTACGGCACAGATGCACTACCAGACACTTAATATCTACTAATAAGGTAAATAAATCTGAGAGCTGAAGGAAGACACCCTGTATGATTTCTCTCAAATACCCACGGGGTGCAACAGTCCAGATCTTCTCCTAAGCTACAGAGACACACGTATCCAAGACGCTACAAGTAATAAACCTGTCCTTGATTTACTGGATCAGATGAGCCAGCATTGGCTAAAATAAATCCTCTCAAGGTAAGGCTGGATCTGCCACTTGAATGGGGGATTCTGTCTTAAGGAGTTTTATGGGGCAAAACAAAGACATCTTTTTTAAAACAAAAAAAAAAAAAAAAACAAGAGAACATAGTAGTGAAAAAAAATCCTGTCTACTTAAAAAAAATGGAGCTTTTTCTGGAGCTTTTCTCATTCATAAAATTTTAAATAGTCTCATATCACATCTAATTTCTACCTCTTTTATGACTTTAACTCTTTCCCCGCCAGGCGTTTTCTAAAAAAATTCAACCACCAGCGTTTTTGATAATTTCCACAAAAATCTCATGGCCCCCAGAATATTTTTGTTGTATAGATATCTAAACATGCAATATATCAAAAGAAAGAACAGAGCATCTGCTTTTAAATGACAAAAAATATATTCTAGCTTTATAACAAAAGCAACATTTTGAACAAAAAGCTGAGAAAATAGATTTTTTTCTAAAAACTACAACGTATATAAGCAATGATTTCATAGCTTGTTTCTGCTCCTTTTTCACCCGTGTTTTGATCCGGAGATTCTCTACTCTTTCAAAAGATACGTAATAGCGCCCCCTACCGCATAACAGTAGCTATGTTTCCACCCACCTATTTTTATGCGCATTTTGGGATATCGCATAAAAAAAGCTGAATGAAATGCCAAAATGCGCTCAATTAAATAAACTAAACACAGATGATTTTTTTGATGTGCATCATGGAATTTATTTTTTATGCACATTTTGAAGTATTGCATCAGAAACGAGTGATGGAAATGGCAAATTTCGGAAAAGAAAATCCCTTAATTCGCAAAAAAGTTTAAAAAAGTGCTTTTTGACTTGTGTGAAAAATAGTTAATGTGAATAATGGGAGATGGAAACGCATTTGCCGAATAAATTCTGATGTAAAGAACATTAAACCCATGCTACTAATTAGCTTTTTTTCACATTTCTGGGTTTCGTGTTTCTGGCGCTCAGCATTGCAGGGTAAATTTACTTCCGGCAACGTCTAAACATAAGTGTTTTTGTAAGAGACTACATGAAATATATTTTTTTGTGTTTCCATTTGCTCAAATAGCAAAAGGAAAAACTCCACAATAGTGTTTTCACAACTTTCAAAAGAGGAAAAAAAATAGAGAGAGATTGATAACGGCAGTTAGAAGAGAGAAAATTTTCTATTTGACCGCCACTCCTACAGCCGCTGTATTAGGGGCCGTTCACATACAGTGGGTACGGAAAGTATTCAGACCCCCTTAAATTTTTCACTCTTTGTTATATTGCAGCCATTTGCTAAAATCATTTAAGTTCATTTTTTTCCCTCATTAATGTACACACAGCACCCCATATTGACAGAAAACACAGAATTGTTGACATTTTTGCAGATTTATTAAAACAGAAAAACTGAAATATCACATGGTCCTAAGTATTCAGACCCTTTGCTGTGACACTCATATATTTAACTCAGGTGCTGTCCATTTCTTCTGATCATCCTTGAGATGGTTGTACACCTTCACTTGAGTCCAGCTGTGTTTGATTATACTGATTGGACTTGATTAGGAAAGCCACACACCTGTCTATATAAGACCTTACAGCTCACAGTGCATGTCAGAGCAAATGAGAATCATGAGGTCAAAGGAACTGCCTGAAGAGCTCAGAGACAGAATTGTGGCAAGGCACAGATCTGGCCAAGGTTACAAAAAAAATGTCTGCTGCACTTAAGGTTCCTAAGAGCACAGTGGCCTCCATAATCCTTAAATGGAAGACGTTTGGGATGACCAGAACCCTTCCTAGAGCTGGCCGTCCGGCCAAACTGAGCTATCGGGAGAGAAGAGCCTTGGTGAGAGAGGTAAAGAAGAACCCAAAGATCACTGTGGCTGAGCTCCAGAGATGCAGTTGGGAGATGGGAGAAAGTTGTAGAAAGTCAACCATCACTGCAGCCCTCCACCAGTCGGGGCTTTATGGCAGAGTGGCCCGACGGAAGCCTCTCCTCAGTGAAAGACACATGAAAGCCCACATGGAGTTTGCTAAAAAACACCTGAAGGACTCCAAGATGGTGAGAAATAAGATTCTGTGGTCTGATGAGACCAAGATAGAACTTTTTGGCCTTAATTCTAAGCGGTATGTGTGGAGAAAACCAGGCACTGCTCATCACCTGTCCAATACAGTCCCAACAGTGAAGCATGGTGGTGGCAGCATCATGCTGTGGGGGTGTTTTTCAGCTGCAGGGACAGGACGACTGGTTGCAATCGAGGGAAAGATGAATGCGGCCAAGTACAGGGATATCCTGGACGAAAACCTTCTCCAGAGTGCTCAGGACCTCAGACTGGGCCGAAGGTTTACCTTCCAACAAGACAATGACCCTAAGCACACAGCTAAAATAACGAAGGAGTGGCTTCACAACAACTCCGTGACTGTTCTTGAATGGCCCAGCCAGAGCCCTGACTTAAACCCAATTGAGCATCTCTGGAGAGACCTAAAAATGGCTGTCCATCAACGTTTACCATCCAACCTGACAGAACTGGAGAGGATCTGCAAGGAGGAATGGCAGAGGATCCCCAAATCCAGGTGTGAAAAACTTGTTGCATCTTTCCCAAAAAGACTCATGGCTGTATTAGTTCAAAAGGGTGCTTCTACTAAATACTGAGCAAAGGGTCTGAATACTTAGGACCATGTGATATTTCAGTTCTTCTTTTTTTAATAAATCTGCAAAAATGTCAACAATTCTGTGTTTTTCTGTCAATATGGGGTGCTGTGTGTACATTAATGAGGAAAAAAAATGAACTTAAATGATTTTAGCAAATGGCTGCAATATAACAAAGAGTGAAAAATTTAAGGGGGTCTGAATACTTTCCGTACCCACTGTACGTCTCAAATTCGTTATTTCAAATGCTGGTGCACGGCAGGCCACCTCATAATGAAAGTGACGGGGTCGTGACACACATGCGGTGTATGGCGGTGCATTTTCCAGGCGCATCGAGATGAAAAATGTTCAACTTTTCAGAATGCCGCAAGTGCACCGCAGGTCATGTGACAAGAATGCTGATGACCGTTAAAACACGTCATCACAATCTGAAAAAGGCCTATCGGCTAAAACGTCTGCATATAAATACCCAGGCCAGGATTAATTGTTAATGGATTAGTTCACTTCTGAATTTAGTTCCTGTTTCCTGACAATTTACTCACCCCCATGTCATCCAAGATGTTCATGTCTTTCTTTCTTCAGGAAAACATTCCAGGATTTTTCTCCATATAGTGGACTTCAACAGTTACCAACGGGTTGAAAGTCCAAATGTCAGTTTCAGTGCAGCTTCAAAGAGCTCTACATGATCCCAGATGAGGAATAAGGGTCTTATCTAGTGAAACGATAGGTCATTTTCAAAAAAAAATAATAATAATTATATACTTTTTATCCACAAATGCTCGTCTTGCACTGCTCTGTGATCTGCCACAGATTATGAAATCATGTTTAAAAGGTCACGTGTGACGTAGGCAGAAGTACCGAGCAAGTGTTTTCAAAGCAATTGTGCAAAGACTAAGTCAAACGACTTTGACAAAAAAAGGTAACACAACGATGTCGGACGATTTTGAAGTTGGAGGAGAAAATGTTTTTCACCCTACCGCAGTACTTCCGCCTACGTCATGCGTGACACGGAGCAGAGCAAGACAAGCACTTGTGGTTAAAAAGTATATTATTTTTTTAATTATTTTTTTTTTTTTAGAAAATGACCGATCGTTTTCTAGATAAGACCCTTATTCCTCGTCTGGGATCTTTTTCCTCAAAAACCTTAATTTCTTTTCGACTGAAGAAAGAAAGACATAAACATCTTGAATGACACAGGGGTGATTTTAATTTTAATTCAGAAGTGAACTAATCCTTTTACCCTGAGTAAAGTATTAGCAAGATGATTCCATTTACCCAGGGTTTAGAATGACCCAGGGTTAAAAGCCCTAAAGAGTAGCCACAATTAAAATGATTGAATGTCACTGCATTAACAAAATATGAAACTAAATTTGAATAAATATAGCACAATCACACAAAAGTATGTTTCTTAAGTGCAATTGTTATTTATAATTATATCATCTATTATATAACCATATTTAAAAATAGATCAATTAACACAAAAAGTACCTTTGAGCACTTTGAAGTGTCACAGTTATGTACTGGAAAGGAAATGACAACTGTGGACCATGTGTGAAAACTTTTTTTTTTGCATATTTTGGTGGAAAATCTCAGGAGTGCATTTAAACATGGTAAAAGGTGTTAATTGAGCTGATAGTAGTTGAAAACATCAAACTAGCTAAAATATTTAATAAAGAATTGTGCGAACACGTAGAACTACTGCATGCGAATGATGGATGTACTCTCGCAGGGGGCACAGATTCTGTGTGGGCACAAACACTGAAGTTACAAAACATCACTTAGTTTGATATTTTGTTATTTGCTGCAATGGCATACATTTTAAGTGTAGCTTAAGTGTCCAAATACTTTTAGAGGCACCATAATAGTCTCTGCCAGAGGCATTTTCTCCAAAGAGGCAAGGGAAAAAATCTGGATGAGAAAATAATAGACACTGCAGAAATAAAACAAAATGAACATTACAAAACATGAGACGAACAGCAACCGTGTAACAATCTGTGCAACAACGACACAAGTTTCCCAGAGATACAACATCTCTTTAACGATAAGATACGGGTGAAAAGTCAAGTGAGAGGAGGCAGTGCCACAGATTGGCCTTTTACCCTGTCAGTGTGATAATGCGTGCCTATTATGTTCTCTTCATCATTGATTGGCTTATTACCCTGTCAGTGCAACAAAGGCCACATTTTAAGTTGACAATCAGTCTACAAATTGGCCTGACTAGGTCCACTCTCTGAAGAAGAAGAAAACAGCTGTCACTGGGGCAGTACTCTTCCAAAAGTTAAACCTTTGTGTAGGGGTGCATTTTGGTATCAAGCAGTAGCGGCTCCTGACCGCAAATGTATGTAGGGCAGATTGTGGGTCTTAGCTCTAGCTTATGATAAACATTTTGTAATCTTTATGCACATGCAGAACACTTTTGGCAGATGCTGCATTTTTCAGCCTGAGGGTGGCTCTCTAATGTTGACTGACAGGCTTTAAGTACACACGACACACACGTAGAATGCTATCTTAGAATTGCCTTAATGTAGTATTTATTGCATCTGAATGTTCTTTTAGAATGTTAGAAGTTGTGGGAGAATTCCGGTGAGGAAAAGAAAGTCAAGTCTGTTCTGAGAACAAACATAAAACAAACACAACAGAACTATATAAAAGCCTTTCACATGAGCATGTTTAAACTAAATGATTTATACTTATATATAGTACTTAATTTGATACGCTACTCCACATAGGAAGGACAGACATGCCAACTAGTTACCTGATGCAGATGAATATTCACATGCTAAAGCTCATTTACTCACCCTCATGTTGTTCCAAACCTGCATGAATTTCTGTCTTCTGTTCAACACAAAAGAAGATATTTTGAAGAATGACGGTAACCAAACTGTTGACGGGTGCCATTGACTTCCATATTTTTTTCCATCCTATGGAAGTCAATGGCCCATAACTGTTTTGTTACTGACATTCTTCAAAATATCTTTTTTGAAAGAAATTCATACAGGCTTGGAACAACTTGAGGGTGAGTAAATGATGACAGAATTTTAATTTTTTGGGGGTGAACTATCCCTTTAAATTCATCATGAATTCAAATTGACGCAATTTACTTTGTTAGCGCATATTGCTAGTCTTGTGGTGAACAATTAATCCGTGCAAGTTAATACACAGAAAAATGGAAATCTTTAAAGGGGTCATAGAATGCCACTTTTACAATGTCCCCAGAGTGTGTATGTGAAGTTTTAGCTCAAAATACAACACAAATTTTTTATAGCATGTTAAATTTATCAATTTTTGAAGGTGAGCAAAACCACTCAATTTTTGTGTGTGTCCCTTTAAATGCAAATGAGCTGCTGCTCCCAAGAAGAGGGCGGAGTTTCAAGAGCTCCTGTTAGCAGTGCCGTTTACCTCATGCAGTCTCACTGAAAATGTCAGAAACTGTTCAGCGTTTTATGTTCAAATCGGACAATGATGGAGAAACTCAAGAAGAAGTGACATGTAGAATGCAAAAGAATATTTCTGAATAGTTAGTTGATGAATTTATGCAGCTGAAGTGGAGTTAACTATCTTAAAGTCATTGATTAGCATATTCTGTCATGATAATCTATAAATTACTCATGTGTTGTACTGTTGTAAGATGAATACAGAGCCAGAGAATATATTCTGCATGAAGACAGAACAGGTATAGTTTAGTTTAATCACAGTTGTTGTCATCTTGCTTTTTTGACATGCTATTGCATGTGTTACGTACTGTATTATAACATGGCCTCACCCCCTTTGTTGCGTGTTCTTGGGGGTGGGGTTTATGTAAATTTTAGGTTTAGTGATGTCACCAACCCAGGAAGAAGCTGGTTGTAGTCCCTACCAGGCGTTTGTTGTAGTCCTTAACCCTTTCGCACATAAGTTTCAAATATTTTGTCTGACCCCCCAGCGTAAGTTTTTTAAGGCGACCGTTATTTAGAACGTATCACTTTATGGTTTCCATGGTGACGCGTCATTGCTTGTTATGTGACACACAGCAGCACTGTATGAATGATGATCTGCTTTCATTTAATTTTTCCTTTTTTATTCAAAATATTCACAAATTTGTTAACTATAGCATGAAATATCTAATATTCCGATTGCCAAATATGTGCAAGTGGATGTGTTTTGCTGTTTAAACACCTTTATAACGATCGCGTTAGTTGAGCCATATGAGCGATGGGCGCCGCCATGTTAGTTTGCACCGCGCAGAGAATCGGATCTGTTGGATTTACAAGCCGTGAATTTATCCACTTCTCCCGAAATACATGAAAGTAAGTGTGCCGGTGAACTGGGGAAGAATAGAGTAAGCTTTTAAGTTACTTTCACAATGTATATCTGATATGAATTAAACGTGTTGTCAAGTTATAATGGAAAGGGTTGTTATTTCCGCTTCTATAGACATCATTGTGTATTTTACAAACTCTAAATATATTGTTTTGTTAGTACTCATGTGCATTTAAATGTCTGAAACCTGAAATGAACATTATTTGGTTGAAAACACTGCATATATGTGATATGAAAAGCGCTGCGCGCGTCCGTCTCTGGTTTAGCGCCAGTTAAAGCGCGCACGCACATTTGAATTTGGCAGTTGATCACGTAATGCGCTGAACGTTCTAATCACACCGGTGTGATCGTACGCTCCTGGGGCCAGCCAAGACTGATCACACCGGTGTGATCGTACGTGTTAAAGGGTTAAAAAGCGATTTCTTTAAAAGAAAATATCTCCCTTTACATTGAACTTTGAGTGTCGTAACTTTGCAGAAGTTGTTTATGATCAAACAGCAACATTACACACTAACTTAAGTTAAAAAAAAAAAAAAAAATCGTAATCAACCACCCTTTTAATCAAAATCTGAAAAGTTACTTCCGGTCTGGAACGCCGTTCCCTCTCTGATGACGTCAGTTTGACGGCTTGGGTTGAAATCGCTTAAACCACTCCCCTCCAACCCTTAGGCCCAATCCCAATTCTACCCCTTACCCCTTCCCCTTTCCCTTTCCCTTTCCCCTTCCCCTTCCCCTTTGTTTCGCGCGTTCACATGAAGGGGTAGGAGTGTCCCAATTCTCATTTGGTTGGAGGGGAAGGGGTAGGGGGAAGGGCCAGGTAGCCCTTCAAACAAAGATTTTTCGGGACCACACTTCAGACGTAGGGGTATGATAAATTTCCAACATGGCCGACCGAGCGAGCAGAGAGACCCATAAATGTAAGTATTTTTTTACGGTATACAGCATTTTAGTAATAAATAATCACTTGTTTTATGTTGCCTTTAATCTTGTGTTCATGTATACGGTTATGTTCTCCGAAAAAAGATTGTTAAAATCGCTATGAAAAATGTTCGCTAATGTTTTTTACTTTATGATAGTTCCACAACATATTTTTTTATATTTTATTGAGACCCGCGTTGATTTGACAACATAAATTCAAATCCGGTGGCAGCTAACTTGTCTTTTTGCCGCATGCCTGATTAATGTATTGTTTTGTTGTGGTTACGTCCATAAATACGTGTACGTTACATGATATAAACAAAAAGTGCATTCAGTTTGCGTGCTTATTCATCTGTATCAACCAGGGACTCCTGAGGAAACACGCAGGCTCATACGTTTTCGTGCAGAAAACGAGCAGCGTTTCTTGAAATCGAAATACACAGCAAAACAACTTTGGGAGTGAGTCATCTGTTAAACGTTTATGTTGCTTGTGCAGAGATCACTACAGCTATCGATGGCATCTTAGAAGTGTGTGATAAACATCGGCGCATCTATGACGTGTAACGGTCTAGTAGTGGTGTCCCATTTCCTAGGGGAATATTTTCAGCCCTACCCCTTGACACTCTGTTTCAAGGGGCAAGGGGAAAGGGAAGGGGTAGGCGTAGGGGTAAGGGGAAGGGGTATAAAATAGAATTGGGATTGGGCCTTAGTCTGCTATGAGCGAGAGATGGAGAGGAGGAGCGCTAAATTAAAACCCTGCCCTTTATTCAATATTCCGTTTCACTTGGAAATACTTCACAACACTGGAGAAAAGTAATTTGCAACTTCTGGTTCATGGGGACTTTAAGGGCCCATCCACACGGAGACGAGTTTAGCTGTATATGCAAAAATTTGTATTGTATAGGCGTTTCGTCCAGACGGATCCGGCATTTTCAAAAGGTACTATTTTTTTAAACCGGGCCCCAGAGTGGATGAATCTGAAAACGACACCTTTGCGTTTTGTGTGTACAGCCAATCTGTATATTTTGTGAAACAATGACGTCATCACCGCGCGTGTCAACCCTAGTCAGACACCAACAACAACAGCAATAGCGGATTACATGCTTGTGTTCGTGCTGCAGAAGATGCTGAGCCTAAAATAAAGCTTTATTTGTAAGCTTTACTAAAGTTTGTGTATAGTGTGCAAGGTTTATGTGCATGCTCCAAGTCTTATTCTCCATTTTTAGTGTATCCCTGTAGCAGAATTACAGCACCACATACTGATCTGGCATGTAAACTACATCGTTTTGAGTCGGTTTTAGTGGTTTCGCGTGTACGCAGATATTTCTTGAGATGAGGAAAAAAAAGATCGGATAGGGAAAGCTCTGGCTTCCTATGGATGTAGCCCAAGTCTGGAGCAAAGTTTATAGTGAAAATAAGTGGAGAGTGCACTGCAGTTCCATTTTTCACCACAGATTTACTTTTGAAAATTGTGGGGCGCTGTAGAGCTGGGGATGGATCAGCTTGCTTACTATCATAATACATGCATGCAAGCCATATGCTAAATTGTAATATATTCTGCTCAAATAATTGAGAAAATCTGAAAAATATTTGTTGCAGAAAGCTGAACACTTACAATTTATCATTGATCCAGTTAGAGGACGCTTTGGATGAATATTTTGGATGGATATTTTCTGACGAACTGTGGCTGCCTTAAAGACACATTTAAAGACATAAACCAAGTAAGTGTACACATTAGTAGCAAAATAGTACATATTAGTACCTTTTGATAGGGTACCACCCCAAGGACAGCTTTTATAGAATTTTTCTGAGGAGAAAATGGACAAACTAATTAAAGTAAACAACTCACCCACTCAGAGATCAACATGTGAAATTGCTTTGAGTCAGGCAGTTGTTACAGAGAGCTCCGGACCCACAATCATGATGACACCTGAGGCTTGCAATTAAGGACTTATTGACTAATGGACTGAAAACAAGACAACAGTTAATAATAATAGCCAAACAAATAATATTTACAATAAATATGCATTCTACAATAATATCTATCTAAAAATACAGAAATGCTATTGGCTACTTGTTGATAGTGATGTTACATCAACCCAGAAACTATGTAAACATCACTCACCACTGCTTTCTGAACTACTCAGAAGTGCTGACATACATGAAAAACAAAGAGCAGAATAATAATAAGTGATAAAATGAGATGTATATATATATATATATATATATATATATATATATATATATATATATATATATATATATATATATATATATATATCAACTGAGAAAGCAACAGCACTGATCATTTACATTCTATGAAGTTTAACACGTTTTTAAATGAAGTGTGTAGAAACCTATAATCACTCTTCACAGTTTTAAACATAGTAGCAAAAGTGCATAGAATAGGCAAAAGCACTTCTGTAATACAGAATAAAAAGTGAAAACTGTGCTTTACTCAAGAACTGAAGAACAAGATGAATAGATCAGTCAATCACATTTCAGCTACTTCAAAAATAAATGACACCATGCTGAAAGCATACATACAGTGACAAAAATTACATAGGTCAAAATCCTTTAAGTGCCTCCATTAAGAATTTTAAATCACTTTCAAGGTGACTGGAAAGTGGAGATAAGTCCCTAAACCTACATTGCCATGGCAACAATACTCTTACACACAACATACTTTTTCACACTAAAGGGGGAAGCAAAGGCCAAAAAAGTTCATTGTAAAGTGTGAAGTGTATCCGAAACCTTGCATCAATGTCAGATGTCATCATCTAGCAAGGCACTAGACACCCTAGGTCATGGAATCGAAGTGTATCTTTAGCTAAGAGTGCGTGTAGGTGTGTGTATATAAGCAAATTTGCGGACCGAGGAGTCACAATGTGCCCTTGAACAGACAAACAGTTCATGAGCAGACTGCTGAAAAAGGCCTTGGAGAGGCACTAGTGAAAGAACACCAGTGATCTGAATCATCACCATCACCATAATGAGAGGAGGTCTGTCCTCTCTGAGAGCGAGAGAGATCATAAAACGAGAAAGGGTGGGTAGAGAAGCGAGAGCATGATAAAACAGAGAGATTCTAGGGAGAATAACCAAAAGGAGTCAAATAAAGACAAACACCGGGGTAGAGGAGAAGGGAGGCAGAAGATAAGGGCGGCATATGTAGTTATTGAGGGATTCGGCTTCAGCGCTGACAAGGCGACATTACAAGCTAGATAGTAACACCGCTGGATATTTGAGCTCGTACTCGATTACACACAAGAAAATGAAGAGAGAAGCAAATGGAAAAAAAGAGCAGCAGGTAAACAGGATGTGTAAAGGACAGCGACATGGGCTTTCAAGGTAAAGGACAAGCCAAAAATACGCCTGAAATTAGCATAACACATTCCCGTACCTCAGCCCATTGTGTCCCATACAAAGTCAGTTCATTTCCATAACATGATCTGTTCATTTCCACACCAGCCGACACGGAATAAGAATCTAATCTCCTCACCCGCTGACCTTGTCACTCCTCCCAAATCCCCCACCCATCCCACCCCGTCCATTACTTAAACTTTCACACAATCCACTACTACTTTCGTCAATTATATCCAATCTTGTCCAGCGGCTGTCAATCACCGCCCTGACGTCCTGCCCACTAGATCATCCATCAGTGGTGTCAGGCTGAACGCATCCCTTCTCATTACCCTCATGTCGCTGGCCTGGAGAATTACAAGTGTGGCGACAGTGGAGAGGCCTGCAGCAGAGGGGAATGGCTTGAGTAACGAGCTGGAGGGCCTTAATTAAGGCTAGTCCTCTACCGCCGTGAGGAGGGTTGAGGCATTGATTAGCCTGAACAGGAGTGCAGGGGAGATGGCCAATGAGACAGGGCGCTCACGGGAGATTAAGTAGGAAACTACGGGAAAGGAGAGGACTTCACGCCTCAGAGACTCCGGCCTTAGGTAAGCAGGAGGATGCTTCTGCATATCTAACATCCCTGTCACAGCAGCCACAAAGATGTTAAACTATCCAAACTAACAGCAGAAATGCACACTGTGCAAGTACATAGACATAAATGATTGGCCAAGCAAATGGTGCTGCTGTACGGTACGTATATGTACGTTACTGTGGCAGCAACAAAAAAATGTCCATTACTTGGTTCTTCCGGACCAGGTTCTATCCATCGGTAGTTGATTGGATGGAGGCACATCTGAATGTGAGCTTTCAGTCAAATGTGAGAAATTGGCAGGGTTTGAGGCCGTGTCCACCAAAGCAATTTTAAATAGCTGAAAACGCCAGGCGCTCTGCTGAAAATGCCTAGCTGTGGGCACTTGAAGGTGCTTTGGAAGCACAGCATTTGTTTGTTTTTTTTGGTTGAGACTAGGGCTGTCAAGCGATTAAAATTTGTAATCTAATTAATGACATAATTGCAATTGAATCAATTTTGGCTAAGAAATTACCCCCAAAGTAATTGTTGTGTAAAGCATCAAATAGGCATTACAAAAAGTAGCTTCAGAAAGAAATATTGTATTTGATTCAACATACAGTGCCCTCCACAATTATTGGCACCCTTAGTAAATATGAGCAAAGGTGGATGTGAAAATAAATCTGCGTTGTTTATCCTTTTGATCTTTCATTCAAAAAAAAATCACAAAATTCTAACCTTTCATTGAAGAAAAACAGTTGAAAGTGGGGGGAAACTCACATTATGAAATAAATGTTTTTCTCCAATACATGTTGGCCACAATTATTGGCACCCCTAGAAATTCTTATGAGTAAAATATCTCTGAAGTATATTCCCATTCATATTTACATTTTTTAGCACACCAGGGTGACTAGGAGCATGAAATTGTCCAGCCATGACTTCCTGTTCCACAGGAATATAAACATGAGGAAACACAAATGCCAAATTCCCATAATCATTCATCACAATGAGAAAAACCAAAGAATATAGTTCTGATGTGCAGCAAAAGATTGTCGAGCTTCACAAAATAGAAAGTGGCTGTAAGAAAATAGCTAAAGAATTGAAAATCCCCATTTCCACCATCAGGACAATAATTAAGAAGTTCCAATCAACTAAAGATGTTACAAATCTGCCTGGAAGAGGACGTGTGTCTAAATCGTCCTAATGTGAAATGAGGAGGAAAGTTTGAGTGGACAAAGACTCTCCAAGGATCACAGCTGGAGAATTGCAGAGATTAGTTGAGTTTTGAGTCTCAGAAAGCCTAAAAAATGATCAAACAGCACCTACATCCCCACAAGTTGTTCGGGAGGGTTTCAAGAAAAATCCTCTGCTCTCATCCAGAATCAATCTCCAGCATATTCAGTTGTCAGACACGACTGGAACTTCAAACTGGACCGGCTTCTATGGTCAGATGAAACTAAAAAAATAGCTTTTTGGCAGCAAACCCACCAGATGGGTTTGGTGCACACATGGATAAAAAGTACCCCATGCCCACGGTTAAATACACTGCTGGATCTTTAATGTTGTGGGCCTATTTTTCTGCTAGAAATCCAATAATGGGCCGTGGTTGGATCTTCCATCAGGACAATGATTCAAAACAAACATCAAATCCAACACAAAAAAATGGGTCACTGAGCACAAAATGAAGCTTCTGCCATGGCCATCCCAGTCCCCTGACCTGAACCCTAAAGAAAATGAGTGGAGTGAACTGAAGAGAAGAAGCACCAACATGGAGCTGGAATCTGAAGGATCTGGAGAGATTCTGCATGAAGTAATGATCTCTGATCTCTTGTCAGGTGTTCTCCAAACTCATCAGGCATTATAGGTGAAGACTCAGAGCTGTTATGTTGGCAAAAGGAGGTTGCAAAAAGTTTTGAATAAAAGGGTGCCAATAATTGTGGCCAACATGTTTTGGACAAAAACATTTATTTCATAATGTAAGTTTCCTTCCACTTTCAATTATTTTCCTTAAATGAAAGGTTATAATTTTGTGAATTTTTTGAATGAAATATCAAAAGGATAAACAATGCAGATTTATTTTCACAGCTGCTTTTGCTCATAATTACTAAGGGTGCCAATAATTGTGGAGGGCACTGTAGAATTTATTTCACATGAACTTTTGGACCATGAGGTTGAGTAGATGATGACTGCATTTTAATTTTTAGGTGAACTATACCTTTTTTTTTTTATTAATATGAAAATATAAAATTATTTTTTAAATAAAATTAGACTCTAAATAAGAAACTAAAACTGCCAGTAGGTGGCGGTAAATGTCTTAATGATTAAGTCGTTCGTTCATTCTTTCGATTCATTTAAACGGCTGATTCATTCATGAAGTAAATGGTTCTCTTCAGGCTTGTTGGACTTTAAGCAGCACTACACAGACCAGTTGGTGTATGATATAAAAGTATCACGAAAGTGATTAGAGAGCAGACGGCTCTGTTTGCTTTTGAATCGCTCTCGTTGTACTTTGATGTCATGCACTGATCGGTCTGTGTAGCGCTGCTTCAAGTCCAACAAGTCTTATGAATGGTCCGCTGAATCATTGATTTCACTTGGTTCGTTCAAAACACAGATTCAGAAATGAAACATTGCTGTGATGAAAAGTTATGCTTTGTCTTTATATTTTCATTGGCAAAATTGAACAAAATAGACAATATTGTGTCTAAAATAATGCTTATTTACTGAACTGTTGTATAAAATCAGTATTGCATTTGTTATAGGACAAAAATAGCACTCGTGTAATATTGCACTTGTTACTCATGTGATATTGATCATATAATCTAAATATGAGACAAATACTCAAACGCGGGCATTTTTGCCCCCATATGTTTAATTTTTGGGACATTCTGGCTGCATTCTATAGGCTTCATCGCACAGTGAGTTGTTGCAGTGCATCATATTCATCATCATTCAACTGTATGTAATCTACATAGGTCTGGGGCGGGGCAAGTGTGTTAAATGAGTTAATAATTTTAACGCATTATTTTTTACCATAATTAATGAATCACATTAACACATTAAATCAACATAATAGAATGAATTTTCATTTTATGCAAACTTTAAAGGCAGAACAAAATGAAAGTTGCGATAGTGTTTTCTTCCCAATATTGTGGTGTATATCTGGTGAAATGGCTTCTCAAACAAGAAAAAATGTGAGACGAGACTTGATTTTGTCCATCGAGAATTGATTGGATTGTTGTGGTTTGCTATTGGTCGACCTCATGTGATTGACAGGTTGCCCCGCCCTTGTGTCAGTAAACAAGTCATCAGAGAAGAGAAGTCGCTGCAAGAGGGAGGGAAAGAATTGTCAGTTTTGATTTCATGGTGACTTTAAAGGTGGGGGAGGGGTAGAAGAGTTGTCTTCAAATGTCTGTTAAACCACATTTGGTATATATTAGATTGACATCTACACTGTAAAACTCAAATTCAGAATACTCAAAACATTTGAAGAAACGTATTACTTAAAAACATTTAAGTAAACTAACATTTGTTTTTAAGTTAGTAGAACTAACATAACAGAACCCCCTGTAAATCCCAACATAACACAACATTAAAAACTAACTTATGTCTCCTTATGTTAATCTTGTGCAAAAACACACAAAATAACTTCAACATTTATTTTTTTTATCGCATCTTCTCAAAAATTTGTTTATTTGATAGTATTGGTGTTCACCAGTAACTTATACTGCCCTTGGGGAAAAAATAACTGCTTCTTAAAGCAAAAAAAAAAAAAAAAAGTTTTAGAAGGTCATTAGATTTAGGAGACTAAATCTTGCAGTTGAAATGAAATTGCACATATACTGAGTCACAGCAAAGCTTCTTTGGGTATACAATGCCACATTTAAACATGATGACAAAAGTCTTTTGTTGTTTTTTTTAGCTTAGGTAAGTGTTCAAGGCTCAACTTTAAGAAAGAGACTGCAAAAACTGACTTCTTGGAAGTGAGTAAATACTTTTTCATCGCGCTGTAAATAGGCAAAAGAAGAAGGTGGTCGGCACTGGTCGCTGATACAGCAAGACTCTCTTCAAACTGTTGCCCTGCCATGACAGTATAGCTGACCTGAATGAGGAAAATGCACTTAGAGTATGTTTTGAGCCTGAGAGAGAGAAAGAGCTTAACATGAAAAACATTTACAAGGTTAATTATGCAGAATAGGGGAAAAAAAATAATTTGCTCCTTCATGCATGCTAAAGGTCCAGCACACACGCACTTAGTCTATTAAAGTAGATTAGTGAGTGTTTGGAAGTGGTATTTTGATCAGTGGGCTACTTTCTATAGCTGACAGCAGAACGCCGCACCATTCCAGTCCCACCAGCCAGCCTATGTGATTTAGCTTGATGCACAGTGCCGCATTCTCCATGACCTGCTGTGAAAAGCAATAAAGGGTTTTTTTGCTGGTCGTGCCCGTGGGGCATGCTCAAAAGGACACGGAGAGCAAAGGAACAAAAATACACAAAAGCAAAGTGACCACAGCCGCAAACATCAGTCTGTTCTTCTGACAACGGCATCGCCCACTTCACCGTCTCCCTCCCAGGGCCACCACACTCTTGAAATAGAGACACTGATAATAAAACAAACAGACACGCTGCATTTATATGGTCAAGTGTCATGAGCAGAGGTGAACGGCTTGTGTCAATGTAGCCACTCGGAAGACAGGCGATGAATAATGATGGACCTTCTTCCACCTTGTTCATAACCATCATCTGAAACCTCCATCATCGAACACAATTTCACAGACATTAAGCTTGACCAACTACCACAAAGGTGTCTGAGTCTGCCTGCTAGAAGGTGCATGGTGTTACATTTTAAGATAAAGTGCATTTCACTGTGGTTTAGAAATCAAAGATTCTAGTTAACATTCAATTTATACAGTCAATATACACCGATCAGACATAACATTAAGAGCACTGACAGGTGAAGTAAATAACACTGATTATCTTTTAATCACGGCACCTGTTAGTGGGTGGGATATATTAGGCAGTGAGTGAACATTTTGTCCTCAAAGTTGATGTTAGAAGCAGGAAAAATGGGCAAGCGTAAGGATTTGAGTGAGTTTGACAAGAGCCACATTGTGATGGCTAGAAGACTGGGTCAGAGCATCTCCAAAACTGCAGCTCTTGTGAGGTGTTCCCGGTCTGCAGTGGTCAGTATCTATCAAAAGTGCTCCAAGGAAGGACCAGTGGTGAACCGGCGACAGGGTCATGGGTGGCCAAGGCTCATTGATGCACGTGGGGAGCGAAGGCTGGCCCGTGTGGTCCAATCCAACAGACAAGCTACTGTAGCTCAAACTGTTAAAAAAAAGTTAATGCTGGTTCTGATAGAAAGGTGTCAGAATACACAGTGCATCTCAGTTTGTTGTGTATGGAGCTGCATAGCTGCAGACCAGTCAGGGTGCCCATGCTGACCCCTGTCCACCGCCGAAAGCACCAACCGTGGGCATGTGAGCATCAGAACTGGACCACGGAGCAATGGAAGAAGGTGGCCTGATCCAATGAATCACGTTTTCTTTTACATCACGTGGATGGCCGGGATGCATGTGTGTCACTTACCTGGGGAACACATGGCACCAGGATGCACTATGGGAAGAAGGCAAGCCGGCGGAGGCAGTGTGATGCTTTGGGCAATGTTCTGCTGGGAAACCTTTGGTCCTGCCATCCATGTGGACGTTACTTTGACACGTACCACCTACCTAAGCATTGTTGAGACCATGTACAGCCTTTCATTGAAACGGTATTCCCTGGTGGCTGTGGCCTTTTTCAGCAGGATAATGCTCCTGCCACAGGAATAGTTTGAGGAGCACAACAACGAGTTTGAGGTGTTGACTTGGCCTCCAAATTCCCCAGATCTCAATCCAATCGAGCATCTGTGGGATGTACTGAACAAACAAGTCTGATCCATGGAGGCTCCACCTCACAACTTACAGGACTTAAAGGATCTGCTGCTAACATCTTGGTGCAGAAACCACAGCACACCTTCAGAGAGTCCATGCCTCGATGGGTCAGGACTGTTTGGGCAGCAAAAGTGTGACCAACACAATATTAGGAAGGTGGTCATAATGTTATGCCTGATGTGTGTGTATATATCTATATATCTATATCTATCTATCTATCTATCTATCTATCTATATATATATATATATATATATATATATATATATATATATATCTATATATATCTATATATATCTATATATATATATATATATATATATATATATATATATATATACACACACACACACACACACATTGACATTTAAATTTTAAATAACTAAATTGTTTCCTTGGGTAAACAATCTGGTTAGACTATTTTAAATGAATGAAATTTTCCAACTCCCTAAGAGTTAAACGGTTGAGTTTTACCGTTTTCGAATCCATTCAGCCGATCTCCGGGTCTGGCGGTACCACTTTTAGCATAGCTTAGCATAGTTCATTGAATCTGATTAGACCGTTAGCATCTCACTCAAAAAAGACCAAAGAGTTTTGATATTTTTCCTATTTAAAACTTGACTCTTTACAACGTGTACTAAGACCGACGGAAAATGAAAAGTTGTGATTTTTCTAGGCTGATATGTCTAGGAACTATACTCTCATTCCGGCATAATAATCAAGGAACTTTGCTGCCGTACCATGAGTGCAGCAGGTGCAATAATATTACACAGCGCCTCGCACAAATGTCTCCATGGTTGCAAGGCACGCTCCCTGTGCAAACGGGGTCACAGCCGCTGCGTAATATTATTGCGCCTGCTGCACTCATGGTACGGCAACAAAGTTCATTGATTATTACGCCGGAATGAGAGTATAGTTCCTAGCCATATCAGCCCAGAAAATCGCAACGTTTCATTTTCCGTCGGTCTTAGTACACGATATAACTACAGAAGAGTCAAGTTTTAAATAGGAAAAATATCTCTATGGTCAAAACTCTGTGGTCATTTTTGAGCGAGATGCTAACGGTCTAATCAGATTCAATGAACTATGCTAAGCTATGCTAAAAATGGGTATCGCCAGACCCGGAGATCAGCTGAATGGATTCGAAAACGGTAAAACTCAACTGTTTAACTCTAGGGGAGTTAGAAAATGAGCCTATTTTCAAAAAAAGTGGAGTGTTCCTTTAAGGTGATGTAGTTACATCAGATAAGTACTGAGTAATAATAATTAACTACATTACTATAGAGTTACAGTTAGGGTTATGGTTTGGTTTAGGGTTAGTTATTTGTAATTATGCATAATTTACTGTTATTGATATAGTAAGTACATGTAGTACTGTGTAACTACTTCACCTTAAAATAAAGTGTTACCTGTAAAGTTGCCTTATTTTACACTGTTCATTCTTCACCCTGGGTTAGTAATTAATCTAGGCAAGTTTCAAGATTTTACACTGCACATTTGTAAACCCTGGATTAAAGTTGTTATTTGCATATTTATAAGGCTGATAACACTGATTGAACAAACACAGCATGCAATGAGCATGCAAACTGTTTTAACTGCTTGTCCATCTGTGAAAATGTTGTTGATTTGCTTTGGAAAATTATAGCTGTAGCTCTCAGAAGACTAAAAGGGATGATCCAGGTTTAGAACAAGTTAAGCTAAACTGACAGCACATGTGCATAATTAAAACACATCTTTGTTTAAAAAAGAAAAAAGTCTGGGTTTCAGTGAGGCACTTACAGTTTAAGTGAATAAGGGCAATCTGTAAACAATAAAGTATTATTTAATTTAATTAATTTAGCCACAAGACTTGAACAAATGCATGGTTTTAGTGTAAATGCTCACTAAACTTTTCTGTGTGAAGTTTGATTTTTCAACATCATCGTGTCAACCTAACTTAAAATGCCTGTAAAAGGATGGTATTAGTACAGCTGAACAGTTTTAAAGATAAATATGCATGTTTTAATATAATAATTAGCGTTTTTACAAAATTCTAGGCCTAATCTTCAACATTTGCTTTAAATCCTCCAAAAATCGATCAACCTTGTCATAAATGCTGTCAACTGAGCTTAACTTGTACTGACCTCAGAATATCCTTTAAAACATGCATCAAAATTGCGTCTCTTCGCTCCAATTTACATGTTTGGTGTCGCTGCACAAAAGTTTTCCCCTCTAAACACAGCGTGAAAGTTTCTGACTGACTTTCATATGAATATTTAATGAGATGAGAACTGAAGCGGCTTATGATTGGTTGTCATGTCTCTAGGGCAGGGTTTCATAACCCAGGCTTAAAAACGCTGCTGCTAACCCCCTTAATTAGGTGTGAAACGCTGCTTAATCAACATATTGTCCTAGACAGACAGACAGACAGATGGAATTAATGAGCACAACCGCAATTAATGAAACATTATTATGAAACGGAAGGAGAGAGCAAACGGGGTATGCAACATGAATGACAAGCGTGTGTCCGTCGCGCGCAGAGATAAAAAAACAGCATCTCTCACCACGAGGCGCGAGCGGCAGCCTCCTCACGCGCGCGAGTGGCTCCAAACGCAATTACACGAGGCGCGAGCTCAAGGACTGAAGCACGCTGATTACACAAAGTCTCGAGAGTCTTTAGGCGGACACTGTATCGGACCGAGAGTGATTTCCTGCCAAATTGACCTCTCATTTGTTTTCGATCCGGGAACAGCTTCAGAATTGGGGGAAAAAAACTGTTTTATGCGTACATCTTCCAGAAGGAATTACATTTTGTTTTTTGAAGAGAAACCAGCAAGCAAATTGTGAGGCTGAGCCTGACCAAAGCTTAGACTAGCTTGATGGTTTGCTGGTCTTCGCTGGCATCCATTTTGTACTGCTGATAAAAAAAAATAAAACCAACCAATAGACCATCCTGACCAGCAGAAGAAAATCAAAGTGTTAAAGCGGTCCTTCATTATGATTTCACTTTTTTAACTTTAGTTAAGGGCCATTCACATAGATTTTCTATTTCAATGTGCTACTTTTCCATTGTTTTTCTATGTAAACGCTCTAGATGGACATGCATAATGCTGCATTCACACGGGGCGTCGGCGTTAACGCTTCTCATTTACTTTGCGCATTGCCGAACTGAATTGTGGGTTCCGTCACGTCGCTTCCCTCGCATTGCTCGTGGCAGAAGTTGAAGATTTCTCAACTTTTCAACCGCCAACTCAGGCGTCAGCCAATCAGATCACAGATGCTAGCCAACTGCGTTCATGCAAGACCAGAAAGTAATGTGATTGGCTGTTGTACTATGACAGTCGTGTCAGCTCAAGCTTCATACGCACGCTCCATCAAACGTTGACGCCGACACCACAGAGATCGGCTTACTTAATCACGTGTGGCACCTCTCAGCCTATTGTGTAATGGCAGTGACATTAGTTGCAACATTCCCTAGTCTGCCTTCTCTTAAAAAAATGCATTTTTATCAAGCTGAAATCTACATATAGTTCCCAACGAAAGTGTTGTTTAGTGTAAAACATGCTGAAGATTAGCAAAGGGGTAAAAGGGGCTCTATGTAAGATTTTTACTTTAATAAAGCATAAAAATACCCCAATATGTTTTTTTATTTCTCAGAAACACAATGCTACAGCCAGATATTCTACTTTGAAATGTGCGTTCCGTGTCGGAATGTCTGTCTTTGTTTTGGTCTGTGCGGAACCGTGTGCTGCCAGTTTATCCAATAGTATTTCGACATCACAGGTTGACAGTTGGCGGAAAACACTGCGTATTGTAGCCATGGAAACCAACAAACAAACTGGGTCAGAGAATCGCAGATTCTACTTGACCTAAAAAGCCTCTGCATCCATCTAAATATCTCTATGAACAACAGCATGTTAAAACAGATAAATCAATTCATCAGCTTACAGTGTTTAAGTCTCCTCAGCTTTCATTGTGAATTGCGCTCCCTATTGTTGCTGGCAATCTTTGAACGAGGGGGTGGGCCAAACAATATTTTGAATTTGGACTGCAGTACCTATTTTGAACACTGGGTGTCATTCCTACATAAAGCCCCTTTAATTAAATGATTAGCTATTTCCCCACAAAAGCTGTTTAATCAGCATAGTGAAGCATTAGCTGTTACGCTTTTTTGGCTAAACGTTGCAGGCTTGCCTTCCAGTGCACCCCATGTGAATGCAATGTGACAGTTACTCTCGCGTCTCACATCTTTTGCAGCGCCTCGCACATGAGCGCTGTGTTTTTAAGACGCTGTGTCAAGTTAAAAGAATTTCAACTTTTACACGCAGCGCTTCTCATCAATGTCAGTTCCAAAACAGTGGACCAATCAGAAGAGCTCGGAGGCGGGGCAAGCGTTGCAAGCTTCTGTTTACAGTAGTAAGTTGGCGTAGCAACAGTTTTATTTATTCGTTATCGCCGTTATTTCATCACGTCTCAAAAGCGCGTCTCAAGACCCTCGTGTTCTGCGCTGCGCTTTTTTAAAAACCATTCCTGAGCGCTGCTTCTCGTTTTTAGACGCAAAGATGCTCATTCAAGGACTACAACAAATGGCTGGTAGGGACTACAACATACTTCTTCCTGGGTTAGTGACATCACAAACCCTAACATTTACATAAACCCCGCCCCCGAGAACACACAACAAAGGGGGCGGGGCCATGTTGGGCTGCTTTAGAGAAGAGGAAGAGTTGTTGTAGTAGAGTGTTGTTGACATGCCGTCATTTTACGCCGGACTGCTTCACAAACGAGGGTCAATTCAACACTGGATTTGCACAAAAGATGAACATGACGGCACATGCTAGTGGATGAGTTGAATCAACTCCACAGCAACTACATCAATTTATCCACTAACCATTCAGAAACGTCCAGTTTCATTCTAAAAGTTGTAACTTCTTCCCGAGTCTCTCCATCAGTGTCGACTCCGGTTTGAACAATGTAAGGCTGAACACCGTTACTGACAATCCCCATTTTGGCTGCGTGAGATTCTCCAGCTTTGTTGTTGTTGAGCTGTTAAAGCTCCGCCCTCTTCTGGAAAGGGGGCGGGAGCAGCAGCTCATTTGCATTTAAAGGGACACAAACAAAAACGGTGTGTTTTTGCTCACACCCAAATAGGGGCAAAATTGACAAGCTATAATAAATGATCTGTGGGGGATTTTGAGCTGAAACTTCACAGACACATTCTGGAGACACCAGAGACTAATGTTACATCTTGTGAAAGGGGCATTATAGGTCCCCTTTAAAAACATTTTCTGTGTTGGTATACGGAGAAGATGATTTGCTGGTCTTAGCTGGTTTAAGCTGGTCTCCCAGCTGAAAAGCGCCCCAGACCTTTCTAATAAGAACAGCCTCATCAGGCTGAGACACCAGCTAATACCAGCAAACCATCTTAAGCCGGTCTTACTGTGAAATTTTAAATCACTTCAGAGCATTTCAAACTAAAGCAAGAGAGGTTTATCATGTATGCTATGGCCACCTGACAGATGGTGGCACGTGGGTGCATTGGGGTTATTTTTTGACACTGTGAAAATCATCTCGCTGGCACCTAACAAAATAACCAGCTGGTCTCTCACACAATCCTATTCTTCATTTTGGCTTTGGTTAAGATACAGTTTGAGTATCCAAATCACTACAGACTTACATGGATTGAATCACAATGCTTGTTGAATCATAGGAGAAATAGTGTGAAGATGATCCATAAATATCTGCAAGCACACTGCTGGTACTGAAATTTCAAGTAGCTCTTCCTACATTTTTAGACCTTGAAGTGCAGGTTTATACAAATTACTCATGAGAGAGACGAATGGTAACTGGGTCATCAAGGCTAACCGGTGCAATGCACCCCACAACAATATTTTGCTATAATGCATGTGAATTGCATTTTCTAAAAGCTATAGCCATTATGGATAATTAAGGTAGCTGATGAGTATTCAAAGTGCTTTCAAGAATGACCTGCCCAACATCTCATTTCACCTCTCGAAACAAATATGGCTTCGATGCTGCAGATGTTTTGCTCACTTCAAAAACATGATTAGTAAATGTGATTTGTAGTGATGTCATAAGCAACTCTCTCATCTCTTCATTTTCTCCAAGCAGAGTAATGGAGAAGAACTCCCTATTTACATTTATTGAAATCCCATTTGCTTTCCATCTGCTAACTAGCCACCTGTGAAACTAGTTTTTAACAATCATTGGGGCTCAGGGCCACCACATCGTCCCATAGCCTTTATTAGTGTTTATTTTCAGCTATAAAACTACTGAGGGGGGCTACAGCGAATCCTCACATTGTAAAACAACGTGATAGAGCACATCTGGTGTTGGGAAACTAGGTGTGCTGAAATGAAATTCAGAAATAAATTCTCCTTTTAATTAAAAAAAAGACAACCAAGGACTGAGTCCATAGACCCGAAGGCCTGAGGACGATTGCAAAACAGCACAAAATACAATTGCTATTTTACTTGTCAGCTTAAGGTGTTGGAGATTGTTTACTTCTGTTCAGCAAGTGCAAGCACTAATAGCCCATAAGACAAGAGCAATGCAGACAAAGACACAATGCACTATTTGCATCTCTAAAATACTATTATGAAGCAGTGATGGTAAGAGGAAGGAAAAAGTCAGACACTTAAATCAGGGCCTCAGGCAAAAGTGAAGAGGAAAATATTCAGAGTTCCTGTGCTGATGGGCAAGATGGCCGAAACGAATCCCATTACGAAAAATAGTTTTTTTTTTTTTTTTTAAGCCATCTGAGATATTAAAAGGTTCTCCTAGAAATACAATCAGAATAGATACAGTGTCCCCGAAATGTAGTTGGACACAAATGTAGGAATGACACTGCTTTCAATTACACGATATACCAATTTAATCCCGTTTGGAGGCTTTTCACAAGAAATATTGATAAATTCAAAAGAGACATAACATTATTGTGGCAAAAAACATGATGGTGGTATTTCAAGCTTCAACTGCTCCGAAAGTAAGAAAATCCCATAAGGAATTTACACACGGGTCAGGGGGCATGATTAATTGCATTAATTTTTGGCAACATATTTTTGTATATAATTAATCACAATTTAATTGGCAACCCTAATTTGATAAAATATCAAACCAAGTGGCATTTATTTTAATGAAAAATAGCACAACACAGTAATTAAACCCATTGTTCTCAACCTTTTTGACTGAAAGGTCCCCCATTGTCTAATACAAGGCCTGCTATAAACTGACTAAGATATTTTCTCTGATATTTCTGCTGCAATTATGAGAGTAGAAACTTGGGAATCATGAACCATGATTCATTTTGTGGTTTCAGGATATTCATGATACTGTTTGTTCTTTAATGAAACAATAGTAATTGAGGGACTGATTTCTTGGGTGCTTTTTTTCTTTCTTTCTTTTTCATTTTAACCCTCTGGTACTCTTCATTTTGGGGTCACACTTGGCTCCTTCGCGGTCAAAAAGACCGAAGCCATGAAATTTAACTTTTTTGTTTTTCAGGAAAACCAATGTAATGTATTTTTGTTTTTCATTTTGATTAGTATTTAAAATTTTGAGGGTATTTACTATTTTATGATGCTATGCAATACTTTTACAATTTTTATTTGCTATTTTTTTCCCCACTGAAAATAACAAACAAAAATAATAATTCTAATATATTTTCCAATTATTTTTCAATTAAAGCATTCTATGTTAAAATAGAGACAAGGCATTTAAAATCCAAGGTAGATTGAAGGTAGGTTATTGCCATCTGGTGGGAGTAAAAAAAGTAAAACTTTTGTAATGGCTATAAAGTGGCTTAAAAATTCTCTAGTGGTTTTTAGACATACTTATTAAATGGTTAGTTCACCCCAAAATTAAAATAATGTCATTAATTACTCACCCTCATGTCGTTCCACACCCGTAAGACCTTCGTTCATCTTCAGAACACAAATGAAGATATTTTTGATAAAATCTGATGGCTCAGTGAGGCCTGCATTGCCAGCAAGATAATGAACACTTTCAGATGCTCAGAAAGCTACTAAAGACGTATTTAAAACAGATCATGTGACTACAGTGGTTCAACCTTAAGTGAGGAGAATACTTTTTGTGCGCCAAAAACAACTTTATTCAACAATATCTAGTGATGGGCGATTTCAAAACACTGCTTCATGAAGCTTTGAAGTATCAAACTGCCAAAGTCACATGATTTCAGTAAACGAGGCTTCGTTACGTCATAAATGTTTCAAAATTTCAATGGTTCAAGTGTTAATGGAGGCCTCACTGAACCATCAAAAATACCTTAATTTGTGTTCTGAAGATGAACGAAGGTCCTACGGCTTTGGAAGGAAATGAGGGTAATTAATGACAGAAATTTTCATTTTTGGGTGAACTAACCCTTTAAGATGTGGATTTGGATTTATACTTAGACATTCTCAGACTACTTTTTGTCAAGGTTTCGATTTTTTTGCTTAAAATTTTGGTCAGTTTTTGCATTCATTTTACTACAGTCAAACCTGAACACAGGAAATTTTGTTACACGTCAAAATTCAATAAAAATGTATCAAAAATGAACATGTTATATCACAGCTTAATAGACCTGGGTCTGATCTGATTTCAACCTCTTATTTGAGCCTTTGGCTCAATTTTACCATAATGTTACAGCCACACCGCTTAATTTGTGTGTAAGACAGTGTGTGTGTCTGTTTTGCCCTTTCATTGCGGTGCACTTTTTTTCTGCACTGAATTGCACTGAATAGTGGCTGAATTGTAGTTTGTACCACCAAAAGATCCTCTGATATTTTGTATTTTTTTCGTTTTTCACATTTATTTCCTATGTCGGTCATTTTTGACCGTGAAGGAGCCAAATGTTACTATTTTTTCGACCCTTTTTCATATCCAAATCATGTCCATGATTTTTTTGTGTTCACATAGCTAATGCAACAAAAGTCACCAAGTGTCATTCCACTCCAATGAAGCAAAAAAAAAAAAAAGTACAATTTTTTTGGTCATTTTTTGACCCAAGAGGACCAGAGGGTTCGATGTTTTTACATAATAAATTATTTTCATCATGCTGCCCTAACTAAAAAAGATGTTGGGAGACGTTGCCTAAAAGTAACTAAACAAGAAAAGTACAGCTCTGAGTAAAGATACAGCATTATTTGTTGGCACTTTGCAGATGCTGCTGGTTTGATATTTTGTTATCTAATGCAGTGACATTCATACATTAGGTGTGACTCAAGTTTCAAGCTCATTTTAGATCTGCTGCACAACTTGTGAACACCCGTCAAAACACTTACCAACCAATACATCAGGATCAAGAGAAAAAAAAACACTTAAATAGCAAAAATCTGAGGTTTTATTGAGAATAGTGTTAGTAACTCTGGTAACTGCAGATACATGTGAGATGAGAAGAACAGAAGCCCACTCCCACTCAGAGAGATCTGGCCAACTGGAGTTTTGGCTTGTCATAGTGTCCATTGGGATACAGCGCCCCCTTATTTTATAATCACAAACAACAAGTGGAACTGCAATGGATGGGGTTGTAATACTACTGAAACTGTGGCTGAAAACTCAACGAATTACATACATGAGAAAAATAACGGAAACTGATATAACTTCAAGAGAAAGAGATGAGAGGAAGAGAGAGAGACAGCTTTGCTTGCGTTTCTCATGTGCAGACGAGCCAGCTCTTACAAAAGAGTTGGCATTAACTTTCCTGGAAGCAGATTTGATTTCATTAAGTTAACTGAAGTGCCTTTCAGGTTATATCACTAATCTGCTATTCGTTCTTCGCCCGACCGGTCTCACCCTTCCTTTTGAAACGCAACTGATGCTGTGGCCTCTTCCCTCATCTCTTCTCTCCTCCCAACCCCTTCCTCTATGCTTTCTCGCTCTGGTATTTAAGGTGCAGCTGAAGCACATCTTCCTGAGAGACCCTTTCCCAGCCCTCGCCGTGGACGCGGTAGAGGTTGACTTGGCCTCCGCTGTAGGCGTCACGGTAGGTGGCTTGGTAGATGGCGCGGCGGCCCAGGTCGCAGGCTTCCTCTATGGTCATGTCGTAGCGAAGGCCGCTGTCGACGACACCGTAGGCGTACATGGACCCTGAACCAACTGCAAACAGGTCTCCGCACACGCGGTTGCCCTCTGAGTCCACGTAATAGAGACCTGTGATCAGAGGAAAGCAGAAGGAAGAGAGAGACCATCAGTACTGCTTTACACCCCGCTGTTAAAGAGGAAGGCGCCTCCACGAAAGATGAAAGCGGTAAAAAAAGCAGCGGCAAAAACCTTAAGAGAGAATTCAGTAGATCGATGCAATGTTACGAACATAAATAATTCTCTGAACTATACAAGGTCAAATCCATCTTGATGTACATGTGAGACAAGGAATCATGAGAAGCAGTTGGTTTACAATTTTTTTTCTGACAGCCGAATGCTCGGTAGCTCGAGCTCTGTCTTGGGGTTACATAAAAGCAGGATGGAAAAAAACAAAAAGAGAAGGAAAAATTACAGAAAAAGAGCTTACATCTTGCTAATATTAAGCAAGTTACTGACCAGGCACAAGCAAACATAGCGTCCAACCCGGAGCGCCGCCTGAGGTGCTATTGATCGCGTCAAAAACACCAGAATTAATTATTGATCTATACCTGAAGACCTGACCTCTCCCCAAACATGATGGACGACGCAAATCACACTTGGTGAACTGGTGGGTCACTGTCTGGTCCAGCAGCAGGGCAAGATTCAAGGCTGCTCTATGACAAAACGCACTCCTACAGTAATGGTGACTACGTCCCATCTGTGCTAGAGCACAACCACGCTGCAGATGGAAGGTTTACCGGATAGTTCACCCAAAAATGAGTGCCGTCATCATTTACTCACCTTTTGGAACATGAAAGATATTTCAATTGAGTTTATCCACACAACAAAACACAAGCAACACGTCTTTTGTGTTCTGCAGAGGAAAGAAAGTCATACAGGTTTGAAACAACATGAGTTTGAGTAAATTATTTTTTGGTGATGGGACAGCACTATATAATCGAAATCACGATATGCATATCACAATGTGGGAGATAACTGAATGTTACATAACTTTTTGAAGTATTAAAATCAAAGTTGTAGGTCGACGCATATAGCATAATAAACACAACTGTTACTTTGGCTGCATCTGAAAACTTAAAAATGCTGCCTTCCAAGGTAGGAAGGCATGTCCTGAGTCTAATGTTAGCTTCACTTCCTGTCTCCTGAGATCCCTTCATCTGATCGATTTTTAGATGTATCCTTCACTGCCTTTGATATCCCACAATCCTGTGTGTTCCATTCGGTGACAGTTGAGCTAAAAAATAAAGATGGCATCTGAAAGTTGTGGTTTCTGGCCAGTTTGTGTGTAAATGTACATTTTTGACCAACGTTTTTTCACTTCTGATGTCATTTCTAGTGAGAAATTACTACTTTAGTCATTAAATATTAGTTTAGTTCTCACCAAAGCTTGCTCTATTTTGCTGTAGATCATTAAACCGTAACGCTGCCTCAGAAGTCTGTCTGAAATCAGATTCGTGAGGTACCTTTATGCACAAACGCTGCCTGCAAAGTCATTGCCTATAAGCTAGTGTGGTAACAAGTCAGCTGCCTAAGTTTTCCTTTGAGTGAGCAGCCTTTGAGTGACACCGTGTCCTAACCAGACGCGACACTGTCACGTGACGTGATAAAAGGTATCTTTTCCATGTTAATCAGAGTTTTTGTCCTAACCGGCTAGAACAGCAACACAAAGTATGGCAATGATAATCTCAGGTAGTGTTTATGTGCTTTATTTAATGTTAAAAGCGTTTAACGTGAGTGTGAATATCGTTCTGTGTTCCCAGCTTTTTAGCTGTACTGAAAACAACACTGGCTGATTCACCTCAGATCTTGAAAATAAATAAATGGGCACAAGAACGTTCAAACTGTCAACTCAATGTGAACAAACAAGTGTATTCTATGACAAAGATTGGTTCAGTCACTCCATATGTACTTCAAACAATGGTGTAATATTGATGAATTGATGAACTTGCCTATGGTGTCTGCTGTGCTCTTGCCGAGAGCCCGCCCACACTCTTCTGATTGGCTGTGGTTTTTGATTGATTTTAATCGCTTCTCATTGTCGCATCGCGTCTAGTGTGGACAGTCAAATTGCTCATCACTGAAATCTTATCGCATCGTGTCTGGTTAGGACACGGCGTGAGTGTGTTCGCTGCGATGAAGTATGCAAGACAACAAGCTGTTGTGACGCTCTCATTCCAAACTAGCTAGTAGGGGTGTAACAATACATCGCTGTATTGAGATATATCGATATAAAAATGCAACGATATGCATTGTTGATGTAAACGATAAAGAGTTCGTTTTATCCAAGACTCAGCTTACTACATTTATAAGGTATAATTGACCCAAAAATGTCATCATGTACTCACCCTCATGTCATTTCAAACCTATAAGATTTTTGTTCAACTTATTTTTATGAAAGCAGAGAGATTTCTGTCCTTCCATTTGATCTCCATACCACTAAAACTTATAAGATTCCCCCAAAAAATGTCATAAAGGCATCATAAAAATAATCAATCAAGTGGTCTAATGCAAGTCTTCTGAAGAGACACGATGGCTTTATATGATGAACAAATTTACAACAATGCGCATACTGTAGTAAACATGGATGTTTACATGCTCGCGTGATGCACGAAAACAACATGAGTGTGAGTAAATGCTGAATTTAACATTTTTGGATGAACTAACCATTTACAGTTTGAGAATAGTCATTTTGACATGTTTCCTGAGATTACAATCATATCGTATCATGAGTTCAGTATCATGATTTATATCGAATCGTAACGTGAGCGTATCGCTACGCCCCGGCTGCATCTGAAAACTTAGGCAGCTGACTTGTTGCTTCGCTACCCTATCAGGCAATGACTTTTCATTCATTGCCTGAGGCAGCGTAACGGTTTAATGATCTACAGCAAAATAGTGAGGCTTTGGTAATAACTAAGGGAATATTTAAGTACTAAAACAGTAATTTCTTGCTAGAAATGACATCAAAAGTGGAAAACAATGGTCAAAAACTTACATTTACACACAAACTGACCACCAACCGCAACTTTCAGATGCCATCTTTATTTTTTAGCTCCACTGTCACAGAATGGAAAGCACAGGACTGTGTCCTCTGAAGGCAGCATTTTCAGTTTTCTGATGCAGCCCCCTACTAGTTGGAGGAGATGAGTCAGCCCAAGGCACCAAGAGAACTTGAAACATGTTGATTCTATTATATCAAATTGATTTTAAACGCTTAAAGCATTATTGCATAATCCAACAAGTTATAACACATCAATTTTTCTTCAATCATGCAGCCCTTTTATGTGTACTATCCCTTTAATGAGTGAGTGGGTTAGTCTGATCACAATGCAAAGAACGCAACCTAAAATACTCCTTTGTGCACTCTGGAAAGTTTGAGTAAAGTTCAAGGAACCCAAAATCAGCTCACTGAGGCATTTTAAGGACAATCTGAGGAAGTGAGGCTCAGACGTCTTCAACAAGCAAATTACACCCTCTGTACGCATCGTTAGCTCGACCTGATAATCGTTACAGCTCCCTGAATATATGCAAGGTAATTTACCATTTTGTAGAGCCAAGTGTGACGACTAAAAACAGGTTAAAAATGCAATAGGACGTCTCTTTCAGCCGCAAGGCCCCGGTTCTCATTAGGAGCGGAGTGCGGGGGTACTTCAGCAGACTGGGATTTTTTTTTTTACGTACAACACCTGGGATCATTTTATCACACAACGGACGTTGCATGCTACCTGCGTCGCTGAGAAAGGGTGGGGAAGTAAAGGTGAACAAAAGAGGCACTTGAATTTGCGAGCCCTCGTAAAGCAGAGGCGCCGAAGCGGGAGCGATCTCGGGATGTTACGACAGCCAGACTCCTCGCACTCCATCACAAAGGTGACAGGCAGTTAGGCTGAAAGAGCGGCTGTCTGCATGTATGAATGGCAACTTCGAGACAAAAGGAAGGAATATACACAGGTGATTGGCTGACTGCTCTGCTGATTGTCACACAGCCATGGTTGGTTAAGAGTGCCGCTGATGAGCACAGCTGCTCAGAAAACCAAAGCAAAGACGTCCAAGCATGCGTGCACATCGGCAGTCTGTGTCTACAGAACATGAGGTGGCAGTTGAAAGAACTTCATACGTCTTTTAAGACAGAAGTCCTGCTGATATTTGCAGCTCCTGGCAGGACAGAAGTTGTCTATGCATTCACAGTAGGTACACAACAAGTCAGAAACGTAGAAAGACACAGAAAGAAAATAGACCATAACTGGTGATTTTAGAGTGAATTACTTTCTTGAATTGTTTGGCCTTGTAAACACCTGTGTCTCAACATGCATCTCATGTAACCACTTCATGTATTTCATGCATTATGGTAAGAGTGTTATTTAAGTGATAAGTGTTAGTGAAGGCCAAGTATGGTAACCCATACACGGAATTTATCCTCTGCATTTAACCCATCCAGTTAGTGCACACACACATTAGGAGTAGTTTGAACACAAAACACGTTGCAATCTGTGGACACACACACCCGGAGCAGTGGGCAGCCATTTTTGTTCAAGGGCACCTCAGTCATTTCTTGCCCATGTCATGAGAAATCGAGTCCCTAATACTACCCATTAAAATTCTTTTGAACCAATGGGATCACTCGGGGTCCTAAAGGAGACTGGGGGGTACTCGATTTCTCACCACACTGGAATTGAGACTCGAACCCACAACCTTTGGGTTACCAGTCTGACTCTCTAACCATTAGGACACGACTGCCCTATATAGTCTTATATAGGGCCAGATTTAGTAAACAGGGCAAATTAGCAAAAAAATGCCAATGCGAGTGGAAAGCTCTGTGCGTGATCTACTGATAAAACACAGAAGCTGCTAGATCATTTCCATAATGACCAATGCAATCTACGCAAATTAGCGTCTGGTTTAAGACATGTTTTTTTGGGGGGGGGTGTTAAATAATGGAGAAAATACCAGTAAATTGAAGAGCGCAAACCTTAGTAAATCATCTTGCATGATTCATTTCAGTACTCTCCTCCCATAAATTTTGTGTCTGAAAGGGAAACTCCAACAAATGCATATGCAATAAAGTCAGCCGCAAAAATAACCGTTCACGCCTTTTCAGCACCAATTTTTCACTGTGCATATTTAGCTAATCCTGGCAATCATGCGCAGGCGCAAGCTGTTAGTAAGTCTGGCCCATAGTCTTTTAATGTCGCACATACCCAAATAACGTTAAAACTTGTTTTAGCTCAAATCTTAAAGGGTTAGTTCACCCAAAAATGAAATTTCTGGACATTACGTACTCACCCGTGTGACATTCCAAACCCGCAAGACCTTCGTTTATCTTCGGAACACAAATTAACCCTTAAATGCATGACTGTTTCGCCAATCATTCTTACATATTCGGGTCTTTATCGACCCGGATCAATATCTAACACAGAAGGATCTCTACCTGTCATGATAATATAAAACTCCTCTGATATTAGGGTAACAACTACAGAAGAATAAAATAAAGCATATTTTGTTACCTTTAAGAGCTTGAAAGGGCTCCATTTGAGCAGATGTTTTATGCCATCATCACTGTCTTCGTCAGAGCTCATTTGCCAGTAAATTCAGCAAATAATAGGCTATTTTTATGTTTGAGGTCACGAATATGAGCCCATTCACGATCTCAAACGTATTCTCAAAACTATATAATTTTCAACATCTTCAAAATCAATATTTCGATCGCTAACAGCTTCACCAGATTCATCCAGTGACAGTTACAGTCATATTTGATTGCCTTCAGTACTTGCTCTGCAGTAAATCGATGAGCCATTTCATGTTTTTCTGTCTGAATGAGTCGTCAATTCAGCATTGTGTATCAGACATTGCCACCTTGTGGAAGAAAGGTGAACTGCACTTATTCCGTCATCTAAGATTCAATTATTGTTGTGCAGGAAAAATATACGTACACTTATACACACCTCGGGTCGTTAGCGACCCTATACAATTTTTACAAAAAATGAATACAAAAATAGGCATTCTTTTATAATTTTATGATTTTTTTCTTGTTATATTCTTCATAATAAATTGAGGAATACCAAGAAGGTTGATGTCTAACTTTAAAAAATGAACAAGGAGAAGGGCAGTGAATGACGTCCCGGGTCACTAAAGACCAGAGGTATGCATTTAAGGGTTAAGATATTTTTGATGAAATCTAAGGGTTTTTTTATAACCCATAGAAAGCAACGTAATTACCACATTCAAGGTCCAGATAGGTAGTAAAGACTTGTTAAAATAGTCAACATGACTGCAGTGGTTCAATCTTAATGATATGAAGCGACGAGAATACTTTGTGCACAAAAACAAAACAAAAATAACAACTTTATTCAACAATTTCTTCTCCTCCCTGTCATTATCCTTACAGTGCAGCGCTTCCATGTTCACGTCCGAATGCAGGCTCAGTATTGGCCAGCTCCTGCGTCAGCATCACATGTATGCGTCGACCGATACTGAGCCGGCATTCGGACGTAGAAATTAGCGTAGGAGACTGACAGAGGAGAGATGAATTTGTTGAATAAAGTTTTTGCACACAAAAAGTATTCTCGTCACTTCATAATACTAAGGTTGAACCACTGCAGTCACGTCCACTGTTTTAACAATGTTTTTACTACTTTTCTGGACCTCGAATGTGGTCATTTCGTTGCTTTCTATTGAGGATAAAAAAACCTCTTGATTTATCAAAAATATCTTAATTTGTGTTCTGAAGATGAATGAAGGTCTTACGGGTGTGGAACGACATGAAGGCGAGTAATTAATGCCTGAAATTTCATTTTTGGGTGAACTAACTTTAACTGATAACAGTGTAGGCGACTGAATCAAACAACCCCACTGTGATTGAATCACAAATTAATTTTAATACCAGTTGTAAACGGAGTCCATAACTCAACCAGCAAAGAGAGAACGCATCTGTTGAAGGGCTAAAGGGCTAAAGCTGTGGGGCGTCAACAGTGGTCTCAACAGAAGATGCACTGCAATAAATTTCATTATCACCATGTTTGTCAGAATCATGTCACAGTTTATTAAGTTTATTCCTCAGCAAACCGACACTTAATCACAGGAATAAGAGTGCCAGACATTGTTAAGGCAGTAAATGTGCTGTTTAATCAAGATTGATTTAATTTGCACAACATTTACCTCTCTATTGAATCACAACGCATTGTAACAGCCTGTGCCGCTATCGAACTTCTAACAGCAATCATTATTTGCAAAATTGATTAGAAGATTTACCACGTAGTTTTGTTTGCCTGCCAGGCAAAGGTTGTTTTTTTTGGGGCCACGCTAGCCTGCGTCGCCGCATAAACCCCAATTGATCGAGCTGACGGGGTTTTTGCATGCGACCCGATTGCCCTGGCTGAGAGCCGCGTCCATCATGGTGTTGCTCCCTCCTGGCCCAGAGTCACCGGCATATTGATTTCCCATTACTGTGTCACTGTGCAAGGCCTCTTTAAACACATTGGCCGTGATGTAGAGCGGTTACAACACCCCAGTGTCTGCAATTGAGAGATGCATCACTATCACAGAGCGCTATGTCGCCATCTGGTGGTACTGGCTAAACCGGCTCCCTGGTTTGCACAGTCATGTGTATGAAGTGCATTTTGGAGCAGTAATTTATCTCTCCGTCAGTTTTGCTTCATTTAGGCTTGCACTCCTCATGTTAGGAAGAAACAAAATGAACTGAAAATGGGCAGAGCTCACCATTAAGACCATTAGATTAAAAGCCTCTTATAGATCTAAATGCAATGTCCAATTAAGAAAAAAGGACATTTATCATTTTCTAGAAAAGCAAAGGTCTTGAGAGTCCATTAATGTGCAAGTTTGTGATTCATCTAAAAAACAAAGCCATGGTGCTGCATATTAAAACCAGATTCCGGCTACCGCTGGAGTCTGGCAGGAAATGATGGTGATAGAGCTATTTTTACAAAGCTGTTTCAGCAGAAAGGCAGGGTCAAATCAGCAAAGAAAATAATCACATAATTTGTCCCCATGCCAACTGCAGCAATCATTCAAAACAACAAAAAAATTGGTCCCTTCTGACAATCTTTTACATCATGAAGCTATTCCAGATGCAAACAGATTGCAGCTGGAATGTTTCTGCTCAACACTTTAATGGAAGCAAAAAGGAATCGAAATCACGAAACCACCTTTAATTAAAAGCAAATATTATTGTAAATACCATTATGAAATATGTAATTACCATAATCCTCAGTCCCAGGGCTGACAGGACAATTTTATAAAGAGAATATTAACCAGGCTGTGTCTATGAATAGCATGCATTTGGAAACGCATATAAAATCTGATGTGCTTTGTGTTTGATAGCGAGTGTTAGTGTTATCATTTACACACGTATATGTATTTACATACATATAGTTATGACTCTACATATGCTACGTGAGTCTGGGTTGCTTATATCATTCATCTAGGAACTCATCATGCTCCATTTCATCAGATTTGTAATGTAAATCATTATAAGCCTATGCCAATACATCAATTTCTAAATATGCGCATTGTTGTTCATTGCAATTTCAAAATAAAAGTTTAAAACCCTTGATCTGCATTTGTATGCTTTGATGTCCACATATTCTTGTTCCAGAAATTTCAGTTGTTGTAGCATTTCTATCCTAAAGAATAAATTAAATTAAATGTAGTTTGACCAATATTAAAAAGAATTTGATCTGTTATATTATAATACACAATGCACATAAGTTGATTAAGTTTATATTACATTATGTATTGTAACAGTGTTGTTCAGTGAAACCAAATGATTACTTGCTTTTGATACTTTATTTGAACCCATTATTATTTTCCTCATTGTTATACGAGTATTTTAAGTCATTTTAAAGACTATTGTTCACTTAGGTATATTTTTTATTACCACGCACAAAAAAAATATTACAAGTACTTGATTAACCATCAAAACAATCGACCAATTACTTGATTAATCTGCGAAATAACTGTCTGGTTATTCAATTAATCATCAAAATAATTGCCCAGTTACTTGATTAATCTTCAAAATAATCACCCGGTTACTCGATTAACCTTCAAAATAGTCATCCAATTACGTGATTAACCATCAAAATAATCATCCAGTTATGCAATTAACCTTCAAAATAATCGTCTGGTTACTTGATTAACCGTAAAAATAATAGTTTGGTTACTCGATTAATCTTCAAAATAGTCGTCTGGTTACTTCATTAACCGCCAAAATAATTGCCCGATTACTCTATGAACCACCAAAATAACCGTCCGGTTACTCGATTAACCGTCAAAATAATCGTCCGGATACTCGATTAATCTTTAAAATAATCGTCTGGTTACTCGATTAACCGTCAAAATAATCCTGGTTAATAATCAAAATAATCGTCTGGTTACTTGTCAAAATAATCGTCTGGTTACTCGATTAATCTTTAAAATAATCGTCTGGTTACTTAATTAACCTTCAAAATAATCATCCGGTTACTCGATTAATCTTTAAAATAATCGTCTGGTTACTTGATTAATCTTTAAAATAATCGTCTGGATTAATCTTTAAAATAATCGTCTGGTTACTTGATCAATCTTTAAAATAATCGTCTGGTTACTTGATCAATCTTTAAAATAATCGTCTGGTTACTTGATCAATCTTTAAAATAATCGTCTGGTTACTTGATCAATCTTTAAAATAATCGTCTGGTTACTTGATCAATCTTTAAAATAATCGTCTGGTTACTTGATCAATCTTTAAAATAATCGTCTGGTTACTTGATTAATCTTTAAAATAATCGTCTGGTTACTTAATTAACCGTCAAAATAATCATCCGGTAAAATAATCGTCTGGTTCTTGATCAATCAAAATAATCGTCTGGTTACTTGATTAATCTTTAAAATAATCGTCTGGTTACTTAATTAACCGTCAAAATAATCATCCGGTTACTCGATTAATCTTCAAAATAATCGTCTGGTTACTTAATTAACCGTCAAAATAATCTTTAAAATAATCCGGTTACTCGATTAATCTTTAAAATAATCGTCTGGTTACTTGTCAAAATAATCAATCTTTAAAATAATCGTCTGGTTACTTGATTAATCTTTAAAATAATCGTCTGGTTACTTGATTAATCTTTAAAATAATCGTCTGGTTATTTGATTAATCTTTAAAATAATCGTCTGGTTACTTGATCAATCTTTAAAATAATCGTCTGGTTACTTGATCAATCTTTAAAATAATCGTCTGGTTACTTGATTAATCTTTAAAATAATCGTCTGGTTACTTGATCAATCTTTAAAATAATCGTCTGGTTACTTGATCAATCTTTAAAATAATCGTCTGGTTACTTGATCAATCTTTAAAATAATCGTCTGGTTACTTGATCAATCTTTAAAATAATCGTCTGGTTACTTGATCAATCTTTAAAATAATCGTCTGGTTACTTAATTAACCGTCAAAATAATCATCCGGTTACTCGATTAATCTTCAAAATAATCGTCTGGTTACTTGATTAATCTTTAAAATAATCGTCTGGTTAATAATCTTTAAAATAATCCGGTTACTCGATTAATCTTTAAAATAATCGTCTGGTTACTTGATCAATCTTTAAAATAATCGTCTGGTTACTTGATCAATCTTTAAAATAATCGTCTGGTTACTTGATTAATCTTTAAAATAATCGCCTGGTTACTTAATTAACCGTCAAAATAATCATCCGGTTACTCGATTAATCTTCAAAATAATCGTCTGGTTACTTAATTAACCGTCAAAATAATCTTTAAAATAATCCGGTTACTCGATTAATCTTTAAAATAATCGTCTGGTTACTTGATCAATCTTTAAAATAATCGTCTGGTTACTTGATCAATCTTTAAAATAATCGTCTGGTTACTTGATTAATCTTTAAAATAATCGTCTGGTTACTTGATTAATCTTTAAAATAATCGTCTGGTTATTTGATTAATCTTTAAAATAATCGTCTGGTTACTTGATCAATCTTTAAAATAATCGTCTGGTTACTTGATTAATCTTTAAAATAATCGTCTGGTTACTTGATTAATCTTTAAAATAATCGTCTGGTTACTTGATCAATCTTTAAAATAATCGTCTGGTTACTTGATCAATCTTTAAAATAATCGTCTGGTTACTTGATCAATCTTTAAAATAATCGCCTGGTTACTTGATTAATCTTTAAAATAATCGCCTGGTTACTTAATTAACCGTCAAAATAATCATCCGGTTACTCGATTAATCTTCAAAATAATCATCTGGTTACTTAATTAACCGTCAAAATAATCTTTAAAATAATCCGTTACTTGTTACTCGATTAATCTTTAAAATAATCGTCTGGTTACTTGATTAATCTTTAAAATAATCGTCTGGTTACTTGATTAATCTTTAAAATAATCGTCTGGTTACTTGATTAATCTTTAAAATAATCGTCTGGTAAAATATTTGATTAATCTTTAAAATAATCGTCTGGTTACTTGATCAATCTTTAAAATAATCGTCTGGTTACTTGATCAATCTTTAAAATAATCGTCTGGTTACTTGATCAATCTTTAAAATAATCGTCTGGTTACTTGATCAATCTTTAAAATAATCGTCTGGTTACTTGATCAATCTTTAAAATAATCGTCTGGTTACTTGATTAATCTTTAAAATAATCGTCTGGTTACTTAATTAACCGTCAAAATAATCATCCGGTTACTCGATTAATCTTCAAAATAATCGTCTGGTTACTTAATTAACCGTCAAAATAATCATCCGGTTACTCGATTAATCTTCAAAATAATCGTCTGGTTACTTAATTAACCGTCTTTAAAATAATCGTCCGGTTAATAATCTTTAAAATAATCCGTTACTTGATCAATCTTTTACTCGATTAATCTTTAAAATAATCGTCTGGTTACTTGATCAATCTTTAAAAAATCGTCTGGTTATGATTAATCTTTAAAATAATCGTCTGGTTACTTGATCAATCTTTAAAATAATCGTCTGGTTACTTGATTAATCTTTAAAATAATCGCCTGGTTACTCGATTAACCGTCAAAATAATCGTCCGATTACTCTTATTAAAATAATCGTTAGTTACAGCCCTAGATTAGTTAAGACATTTCAAAATGAACTTGCATTGTTTTGCATTTTGTGACTTTCAGTCAGTTAAAAGATTATTTTTTCCAGTTTCTCATTGAAAATTTCTTAAAAATAGTGTTCTTATTCTCGTGAACCCAGTATTGTGTATCATTTCGTCTCATGAGCTAAGTGTATCGTCACACCCCTAAACTTTGAAAAAAATGCTGGGTTAAAAACAACCCAAGTTGGGTTAAAAATGGACAAATCCAGGAGTTAAATATTTGACCGATCTGCTGGGTAGTTTATTTACCTATTGTTTAAAATTACTATATGGCTTAAAATGAACCCAAAATAGGTTGGAAATCAGACACAATTAATTACAGTAATGATCAAAAGCTGAACTTTTATTAATAAGCAATTTAATAAATGTTTATTTAATTATTAATTAGGAAACATTCATTTATTAAAACATTAATAAATGTTAATTTCCAACCTATTTTGGGTTAATTTTAAGTGAGCAATACAGTCATTTTTAAACAATAGTTGAGTTAAATAAAACTACCCAGCAGATTGGGTTAAATGTTTGATCCAACCTTCTGGGTAGTTTTATTTATTATTTTTAATTTTTATTATGGGTTTGCCCATACTTAACCCGAGTGAAAAGTGTAGTATTTATACTTTTTTATTATTATAATATAATAATAAAATAAATATTACAGAGTTTTATATTAGTGAGGCCAAACGCAACACAAAATTACAATTCTGTCTAACCAAGTCGTAATCCACTATGATATTTACCTGGCCCTCTTTTGTCCCAGCCGCAGACCATCGTGCCCATGCTGAGGCCCATGCCTTTGTACTGATACACCATGTTAGCCAGTAGCTTGGAGGCCGCTGCCACTGAAATGCGCTCTTTGTTGCGCAGCTCGTAGATGCGGCACTGTCTGGCCAGCAGGCGCTCCCAGAAGCTGCAGTCCGCGGCTCCTCCTGCCATAGTGCCGAGCAGGTACGGGTTGATTTCAATCACCTTCTTCACTGTCTGTGAAGCGATATAAGAGCCGGCTGTCGCTCTGGAATCCACAGCCACAATGACGCCATGCTGAAACTGAGACGGATGAGAGAAATATGATGAAGCTTGCACATTTATTTATTTTTACATTTCACTTTAATTTTAATTTGCTGTATTTTACAGAAAACAACAAAACACTGATGTGTAATAACTTTGTGCTATGCTATTTTAAAGATTTTGAAGGTTGCAAAAACACTTTATTTTTCTCATAATATATATTGCACATCACCTCATTTCTAAAAGAGTCAGAAAAGGTTTGTTCAAAGTCACTCTAAACCCCTCCTTTCTGAGAGCCTACTCTGCTCTGATTGGCCCAGTCTGTTGTGATTGGTCTACCGCTTACAGCACATTTCAGAAGTGAAACGCCTATTACCATATCTGTATTTCAGCTCAGGAGGCTTTTTTTATAAATCTGAAAATTGGCTCTATCAATCATCTTTTTGATCATCAATCAGCTTTTAATAAGTTGCATTATCTGGGTTATTTTTTTTATTTATTTAATTATTTTTTTAACATATAATCACTAATATTTCATTATATTTTGGTAGATTACAAGTGCTTAGATTTATAAAAAAAAAAAAAAAAAAATCTCTCAAAAGCATAAAACAGACTTCTGTTATTCTGCCTGCAGCAGTTTTTGACATCACTAGTATCATGAATAGTTTCATCATTTTTTTTTTTTTTTTTTTATGCAATTTATTTCTGTGATCAAAGCTGAATATTCAGCATCATTACTCCAGTCTTCAGTGTCACATGATCCTTCAGAAATCATTCTGATAGGCTGATTTGCTGCTCAAGAAACATTTATTATTATTATCAATGTTTTAAACAGTTGTGTACGATTTTTTTCAGGACTATTTGATGAATAGAAAGTTTAACACAGCATTAATCTGAAATAGAAAGCTTCTGTAACACTATACACTACCGTTGAAAGGTTTGGGGTCAGTAAGAGTTTTTTTTTTGTAAAGAAATTAAAGAAAATAATACTTTTATTCGGCAAGGATGCATTACATTGATCAAAAGATAGAGTATAGACATTTATAATGTTGCAAAAGCTTTATATTTCAGATAAATGCTGTTCTTTTGAACTTTCCATTCATCAAATAATTCTGAAAAAAAAAATTGTACACAACTGTTTAAAACATTGAAACATAATTAATGTTTCTTGAGCATATCAGAATGATTTGTGAAGGACCATGTGACACTGAAGACTGGATGCTGAATATTCAGCATTGCATCACAGAAATAAAATGCATTTTAAAATATATTCAAATAGAAAACAGTTATTTTAAATAGTAAAAACATTTCACAATATTACTGTTTTACTGTATTTTGGATCAAATAAATTGAAGCCTTGGTGAGCAGAAGAGACTTCTTTTAAAAACATTAAACATCTTTCTCGTGTATCATGTTTTATGAAGTGTAAAACTGATATATATAAAGAGTGTTGCTACAAATAAACACATTTATCAATAACCCAAACTCACTTAAGGTCTACTAATAAATGTAATCTAATGTCTGCACAGATCATCTACATCAGGATACTATCTTCCTCTATAGGCCACAATGATAAAGCACATTAGTTGCTGTGTCATTGTGTGTCTTATTCAGACAGTCTTCAATCTTTACTGTAGTGAAGCTGGAGTCTGTATGTATTCATACTGTAATACTGTTAATACTCCCATACAGACTTTAAGAGTTTTCTCAGCACTGTAAACACGTTTTAACTCAGTTTGACACACAAGCTCTCGATTCTTGTTACTGAACCGAATGGGGGCGCTGTCCTTAGAGACAAAAACACTTAAATTAATCGGTGTATGTCACTTTTCATACGACAGAAATGCGCTAATACACCAGTTAAATGAGTAAACATTGCTATAACGTTACTCAGCGATCCTTTACCCTTTGTCTATTCATTACAGACACTGTATAAACATTAGGGCCGATTTATAAAAGACACACGCTTCTGAATGGGTCATAATTGTTAGAAAATAGAGATACTGAATATAAGATAGTTTTTAAACTGGCTTTATGCTATTAGCTGCTAGCTAAATGAACTCACTTTGAATGCTAAGGTGGTCGTGCCGTGAAGAAACTCGATTTTTCTCTCCGGTTCATCCTCTTCACCCAGAGGTTTCACGGCGAAGTTCAGTGCGTCTCCAAACCCGAGATCCGTCTGGTTGATGCCACAACCGTGCGCGAAAGACCGGTCAAAGCGATCTGAGAAATCCGCACACTCATTCCTCAATATACTAGACAGCGCCATGTTTCAGATAATAACCGGAGGAGAAGTTCTGCTTCGTGTATATTACATGTTGAGGAAGGGAACGATCATGGCGCCGCATCGCCATCTAGTGCCCAGGATGACCGTTTGTGGCAAAATTACTACTTTTTAAAGTGATAGTTCACCCAAAAATTTTACTCACCCTCATGTTGTTCCAAAGCTGTAAGAGTTTCTTTCTTCTGTTGAACACAAAAGAAGATATTATGAAGAATGTTGGTAATCAAACCGTTGATGGACCCCATTGACTCCCATAGTAGGAAAAAATTACCAACATTTTTTAAAATATCTTCTTTCTATTAAAGGAACACTCCACTTTTTTTTGAAAATAGGCTCAATTTCCAACTCCCCTAGATTTAAACAGATGAGTTTTACCGTTTTCGAATCCATTCAGCCGATCTTCGGCTCTGACGGTACCACTTTTAGCATAGCTTAGCATAGTTCATTGAATCTGATTAGACCGTTAGCATCTTGTTCAAAAATGACCAAATAGTTTCAATATTTTTGCTGTTTAAAACTTGACTCTTCTGTATGTTACATTGTGTACAAAGACCGATAGAAATTGAAAAGTTTCAATTTTCTAGGCCGATATGGCTAGAAACTATGGCTAGGCTAGGAACTATTAACGGTAAAACTCAACCTTTTAACTCTAGGGGAGTTGGAAAATGAGCCTATTTTCAAAAAAAGTGGAGTGTTCCTTTAAATTGTTCGTTCATTTTATCTATTTACCTTAGTGCTTGGACATTTTAAAACATTTACTGATATTTATTGACATTTTAGTGCTTGGACATTGTTTCATTGATGCATAGGCTAATTTTCTTAAATTATTACTGAATGACACATTAGCTTCCATACAAGGCAACATTTACTGCACATTGTCAATTATTTTACATGGACTAAATTGTAGACTCACAGTGTTGGGGAAAGTTACTTAGTAAGGCATTACAATATTGTGTAACTCTCTAAAAAAAGTAACTAATTGTGTAATATATGTGTTATGTTACTTTTGCACTACCTTTTCTCATCTAGGCTGGGCTTGCTGGTTTTTTAATAACAAAAAAGTTATCTTTTTATCAAATGTAAAACTCCAAAAGTGAAATGAAAAAGCCTCAGGCTGAAGGACCTGTAGAGGGTGCAGCTTAGACAAACCTTTCAGCTGTGCTGTCATTCTGGATTGAAGAAGAATAGGATGCAGGAGAAGAAAGTTCAACACTATTACTTCAGCAATAAAAAAGTCAGATTTGCTTATTGGTATGGTTGAATTGGATCATCGGAGATCAGCAGCAAAGACATTGCTTAAAATGAGATTAAATACATAAAGTATATTTGTGTAATTTAACATATTTAATGATTGCAGGTCATATTCTGAGATTGCATTTCAAAGTTTTTTTAATCATTTTAAGGAATACTGAATTTTTGTGCAGTGAGATGAGTAAATGCATGTTCACATTTAGTCTAGAACTACAATACCCATCATTCTCCAAGTGGTACTCACTGCAGAGTCTATGATGGCCAGCTCCTCCTCTCTGGACGTCCAGTGGGGTGGAGAGAGTTGTGGGTAGGATTAGGGCGTGGTTGTACATTCGCTCCTCCTCACTGGACATCTAGCGAGGGGAGCTAACGTAAGCTCCACCCATTTGCTCTGCAGTGAGCACATCGTCAATAAATGGGAAAACAAAGTAACTTGCATTACTTATTTGAAAAAGTAACTTAGATATTTTGTTGTAAATTTAAAAGTAATGCGTTACTTTACTAGTTACTTGGGAAAAGTAATCTGAATATGTAACTCATGTTACTTGTAATCAGTGTTGGGAAAAGTTACTTTTAAAAGTAATCCATTACAATATTGTGTTACTCCCTAAGTAACTAATTGCCTTAGTTACTTTTTATGGAAAGTAATGTGTTACGTTACTTTACTTACTTGCTCATTTGTTTTTAATAACAAAAATAGTTATGTTTTCGGCAAATATAAAGACCCTTTCACACCAAAAGTGAAATGAATAAGCCTCAGGCTGAAGGAAATGCAAATTTACACCTGTAGAGGGCGCAGTTTAGTCAAACCTTTCAGCTGTGCTGCCATTCTAAATTGAACAAGAATAGGATGCAGGAGAAGGAAGTTCAACAATCTTATTTCTAAATCTAAACTAAATTTTTGCTTATAGTATGGTTGAATTGGATCACTGAAGGTCAGCAGCAAAAACATTGGTTAATAAAGTGAGATTAAATACATAAAGTAAATTTGTGTAATTTAAATTACAGGTTTGTGTAAAAGTTCACTGTTTTTATTCATTTTGATGAATACTTACTTTGTTTTTTGTGAAATGAGTAAATGCATGTTCACATTTAGTCGACAACTACATTAACCATCATATTTATACAACTTACCCTATTTCTTTCAACATGGCGACAGGAGAGCTGTCAGTCAATAAATGTGAAAATAATGTAACTTGCATTACAAATTTAAAAAAGTAACTTAGATATTTTGTTGTAAATCAAAAAAGTAATGCACTACTTTACTAATTACTTGAAAAAAGTAATCTGATTACGTAACTCGTGTTACTTGTAATACATTACCACCAACACTGTTGACTCGTATTAATGAAATTTGTTGAATAATATTAATTTAAAAAATGCATGTTTTAAAGAATAAATAAATAAATATCAATCCCTCTTGGTCCGTTGCTACAATATCAAGGAAAACCCACAGATTTTATGATTACAATTTTTAATCTGAAACAAGATGCAGTGTATTTGCAACTATTTTATTAATTAGGTTTAAATAAAAATAGTTTATGAGAACGTACTTGCTTTCCCTGTGCATTTTGCATTCTTTATTATCTGTGCTGTCAAGTGAACCTCCTGACTACTCACTATTTCTGTCCATCGCATTCACATTCCCTCTGTGTCTTTTTGTTTTTCCATCTTCTGTGTCCCTATCCACAGTGTCCTGAATATATATCACCTTCCCCTCCAACCAGCTCATCCCCCTCTCTCTTCTGTCTCTCTTTCTCCCTCTCCTTGATCTTCTCCTTCTCTCTCTCCCTCTCTCTGTAGTACTCCTCCTTCAGATCTTCCCTGTCTCTGCGTCTGCAGCCATGGGCAGTGATGTGGAAAAGGTCTACATTATTCCCAGAGTAGGCATCCCAGTGAGTGGCTCTGAAAACAGCCTCCCGGGCCAGTCCCACCGCCTCATCCACAGTCATTCCCCATCTCCAACCATCATCAAGCACAGCATATGCATAGGGTGACCCTGAGCCCACTGATATTATCTCTCCTTTCAGTTGCAGGCCATCACTGCAAACATAGCACACCCTGGGACCAGACCGTCCTCCAGAAGTAGAGAGGACATTTTTTGTATTTTGATCTGACAAAGATAGTGCATGAGCGTCCTTCAAGATCTCATTTACTGAGGCCGCTTTCTCACTACCTAAAGCAGATTCATCTGAAATTGCAGATACAGTGGTAACATCTGTAGACCGTAGGGTTTCCTGAGTTTCTTCTCCGTCCCATCCACATAGAGTAGCCGCCACACACACATTAGTGCCTTTGAATGGATGAAGCATCATGGAGAGCAGCTTTGCAGCTCCATTGACGCTTAGTCTCCTGCGATGGCGAAGCTGGTAAAGCCTCATCTCTCGGGTGAGGATCCGTTCCCATAGCATACAATCGGCACCGCTTCCCGAGGTGTTGACCACCAGGTGAGAGTGGATGGGCATAATCTTCTGACTTATCGGGCAGCAAATCAGACCCTTACAGCTGGCGCGAGTGTCCGCAGCGGCTATCACGCCATCCTGAAATATAAACCCCAAAGTGGTGGTGCCGTGTGACAGCTGGAAGGGTTGCTGGTGAGGTGACAGACAGGATAAAGTTGAAGAGAGAACAGTTGGTGTCTTGTGTTTTCTGCTGTTCTGCTGAGGGGGGAAAAGAAAATGAAAAGGACTATCTCTGTCAAACTCAAGCGGTGTCCTCCACATGCATCCCATCTCATTCGGTAGAGAAGTGCACGGGCTGCTGTCATCAAGGGTCTGCAGGAAATCACAAACATCCTGAAGAGCCATTTTTCCTTTTAGTGAGAGCTAAGTTGAGCCTTGGAAGCTGTACGAACAAAAAAAAAACCCTTCTGAGACCAGTGATTTATATACAGTAGGAGGTGGAGAGTATTCACATCATGTACACAAGCATGCACATGTGATGTCTCAGCAAAAATCTTCGCTACTCTTTTTATCTGATATGCTTCTGTGGTCATCATTGAGGCATGGCACTGAAGCCACTCTTCAAACATAATCATAAAAGTGCTGAGATGAGAGTGTAATGAGCTCAGTCTGTAATTTAACACACATACAATCTCAAATGCAAATCTCACCAAATATTCTCAAAAAAGGTTTATGAGCAGTAGAAATAAACCATGTGGATTACAACACTCAATTCAGATGAAATGCTTAATTGCGCGTGTAGTTGACTTGTGTGTTATGGCAAGAAACAATTTAAAGGGTTAGTTCACCCAAAAATGAAGTTTCTGTCATTAATTACTCGCCCTCATGCCATTCCACACCTGTAAGACCTTCGTTCATCTTCAGAACACAAATTAAGATGATATATTCAGTGAGGCCTGCATTGCCAGCAAGACAATTAACACTTTCAGGTGCTCAGAAAGCTACTAAAGACATATTTAAATCAGTTTATGTGACTACAGTGGTTCAACCTTAATCTTATGAAGCGACGAGAATACTTTTTGTGTGGCAAAAAAACTAAATAAAGACTTTATTCAACAATATCTAGTGATGGGCGATTACAAAACACTGCTTCATGACGCTTTACGAATCTTTTGTTTCAAATCAGTGGTTCGGAGCGCCAAAGTCACGTGATTTCAGTAAACAAGTCTTCGTTATGTCATAAGTGTTTTGAAATTTCAATGGTTCACCACTGGGGGGCGTGACTTTGGCAGTTTGATACACGCTCCGAACCACTGATTCGAAACAAAAGATTCGTAAAGCCTCATGAAGCAGTGTTTTGAAATTGCCAATCACTAGAATAAAGTCTTTATTTTGTTTTGTATTTTTGGCACACAAAATGTATTCTCATCGCTTCATAACATTAAAGTTGAACCACTGTAGTCACATGAACTGATTTAAATATGTCTTTAGTAGCTTTCTGGGCATTGAAAGTGTTAATTGTCTTGCTGTCAAGTGTCAATAGAGGCCTCACTGAGCCATCAGATTTCATCAAAAATATCTTAATTTGTGTTCTGAAGATGAACGAAGGTCTTACGGGTTTGGAACGACAAGAGGGTGAGTAAATTACATTTCTGGGTGAACTAACCCTTTAATGCTTTTTGTTTATGTACTCTCTAAAAATGCTGGGTTAAAAACAACCCAAGTTGGGCTGAAAAATGACAAACCCAGCGACTGGGTTGTTTTAACCCAGCGGTTGGGTTAAATGTTTGTCCAAAGTGCAGGGTAGTTTTATTTAACTCAACTATTGTTTAAAAATGACTGTATCGCTTGCTTAAAATGAACCCAAAGTATATTGGAAATTAACATTGTATTAATATGTTTAATAAATGAACAATTATTAATAAGTTTAATGAATAATAATTAAATAATAAACATTTATTAAACTGCTTAGTAATAAATGTTTACCACTTGATTACTGATTTGATCCTTGCCTCTATAATTATGTGTCTGATTTTTAATTTCCAACCTATTTTGGGTTAATTTTAAGATAGACATTGAGTAATTTTTAAACAATAGTTGGGTTAAATAAAACTGCCCAGTATGTTGGGCAAACATTTAACCCAGCCCCTGGGTTTGTCAATTTTCAACCCAACTTGTATGCAAGTATATCCCTAAAATCTTTATGAAATCTTTTCAAAACTAAATCTTTTTCATGAATTATGAATATATTCGATTACGACCTTTATAATTAAGTATTTTGGTGATACGTAGTATAGAAATGGTTTAAGAGCTGATTACTATCAGGTATGTTTGTTCTTGATTCTCCAAAAAAGCATGCAGAGCACTTGAACGAGCCACATCTTGAGATTAAAATACATTGTTTTTAAAATGACAAAAAAATAATGCAATAAATGCTGTTTTATAAGAGAAGTCTCTGAGAATTTCGTTTTTATTACGCAAACAACGTGTGACTCTCTTTAAAAAAGCTTAGATTCAAGGATTCAGAATCAGATTTAATAATAAATATTTAAATCTAAGTTAATCTAAGTAATTTCTGGTTTATTAAAAAATTGATTCTCAATGTTCTCAATGTAAAAATTTAGGAGCCAAACTGGCTGGTGGTAATTAAAAAAGTTGATTTCAAATCCTCTGTAGTTAGTAGTGAGTGATGTAAATAAATAATTCAATATATTTTGGAGAGCTATTCTACTTGAGGCAATAGTAAAGCCCTCAAATATTCTTTTATTTGTAAAATTCCGGTGCAAAATCCATTTGGCACGCGAGTTTAATCTGCTCAGTTTAATTAAAATAACGCGGCGTTGCCGTAGTTATCACTAAACTCAGTTTATAATGAATAATCCTGTTGTATTAAAAACAAGCTGATTATTACATAAACGACACAATCCCTTAAAACTAATTAAACGTTCTCTCAAAATTACTGGAGCAAATTCAAGTTCGCCTCAAAGAGCAAATCGCTTCTTTCTAGTCTGCTGCATCACGCCTGACCTCGTTCTGAAGTCTCGCGAGAGTCGTACGAGATTGAGTCGAAACTGCGATTCACGCAACCGCCATTTTGGCTCCACCGCCGCATGGTTGCTCGAGTCCAGGCGCACTTGTATTGAGCCAACATGGCTTCAGTTTCTCCATAGTCCTGTGTCAGTATCATTTTCCCTCCCATCCAGTCTCCTAACGATGGCGTCCGGCAGCGCAGGTAGCAGGGTCTCCTGCGGGAGAGATTTGAGTTGTGTTCCCGAAGTGGCGGACACCCTCGCCGCGGTCGCCAAATTAGGGTAAGCAAGGGCAGCTATCGGCGCAGTAACGAAGAAAACATATCCAAGCTAAATGAAGTGTGTTCAGTTGAAGTTGTCTCGGCTAGGTCGCCGCACGTGATGCACATGAGCATTTGCTAGCTTAGCGCATCTCAGAGCTGCTTGTATTGCACACATGAGTCTGCACATCAGTTTTGGCCAAAAATGTGATGGTTTCTTTTGAAACCTTTACGAACATCTCCAGAATATGTGTTAAAAATGTAATGGGCTCGCCTGATTATTTAATAGATGTGTTTGAATGAACTTATTCATTCGTGTTGATGTGTCATGTTAGTTTTCCAGCTCAAAAATTGTGGCAGAAGTATTACTGACTGCTTCTTCAGTTCATTTGTTATTTAAAGAGGTGATTAGATGTATGCATTCTATTCAAAGGATTGTGAGCCTGATGAAGAGAGGTTATAATGACTCACTTGACAGCTGAATGGCACAAATGATTTACTATAACTGTATTTATAAACGTTTTGTTTTGTAATACCAAACAAGCTTGGTGTTTCTGAATTGAAAAATATGTACTTTATTGATTTCTAATTAAACAGGGATCCATAAGGTTCAAAACAAAATTTGAAGAGGCCATCCCCATTGAAGACTTTTGGCATTTACTTTAACCTGTTAAAGGATTAGTTCACTTTCAAATTAAAATTTCCTGATAATTTACTCATCCCCATGTCATCCAAGATGTTCATGTCTTTCTTTCTTCAGTCGAAAAGAAATTAAGGTTTTTAATGAAAACATTCCAGTAGGGCTGCACGATTAATTGCACGAGATTGTCATGCGTGTCTCGTCAGTAAAGCCGGTTCTGTGATTAGCGGTAAATGTCCATCACCTGCTTTCAAATGGAGCGGCACTTAATATACAGAGCCGTAGTTCGCGGACAAGCTACGCAATATCGCGTTCGTAATCGAAAGCGATTCATCGTTGTTCATCATAGCTTGTCCGTGAACTACGGCTCTGTATATTAAGTGCCGCTCCATTTGAAAGCAGGTGATGGACATTTACCGCTAATCACAGAACCGGCTTTACTGACGAGACACGCATGACAATCTCGTGCAATTAATCGTGCAGCCCTACTGGAATGTTTTCATTAAAAACCTTAATTTCTTTTCGACTGAAGAAAGAAAGACATGAACATCTTGGATGACATGGGGGTGAGTAAATTATCAGGAAAATTTATTTGAAAGTGAACTAATCCTTTAACTGTCAACCCCCAGTTTTTTTATAGACATGAAAATGCACTTTCCAAACTTAAATGGTTGTAATTCAAGAATACTTTGGAATATAGACATAAGGCTGGTCTTGTTTTAAAGATAAAATTTGGTAGATTATTGTAGAAGTGAAATAATTAAGAGAATAATTAACAGAAAAAAGTTATAGAAGTTTAAGTTTATGGAAATGTAAAATTATAATATTTTATATAAAATAAATATGTTACAAAACAAGTTTTACTCTAAAACTGTATCAACTTCAGGTTGATATCTCACAAAAATGAGCTTTCAGTAAGATTTTGTTTGGCCGCAGTACCACACTTTTTCACTAGATGACAACCAAGCTCCATTACTGACCATATAAGGGTGCCTCCAGTTCCATATATGGTTTGAGTGATCTGAACCATATATTTCCATTATTATCATACAATTTATGAAGTAGACATCATATATAGAAGTAGTATGGGAATTTGGCAGAATTTGATATGAATTCAGCCTCTAATAAACATAACATGTATGTGGGTTATAGATCGCTGCCAAAATCATAATGTTTTTTTATTTTTTTCTATTAAAAACATTTTCAGATCTCTTTTTTTTTTCTGAAAAAATTGAATGGATGTTATCTTTTGAACTCTTGGCATGAAAACAAACATGTTTCAATCAATCTTTAATGATTTTTCATGTTCAAAATAAAGGTCTGAACATGCCTTATGAGTATGAAAATATGCTTGTTGCAAATTGATAAATTACTGCTCCTCTGTAATTTATTTTGAAAATCAAATCTTTCATATGATATATAGTGGTATATAGTTTGTCAAGATTAGTTTAAATTTAGTATAGAATATTAATGTTTTAAATATGTAATGGATGTGGGCCCACCGGTGACAGTTTAACAGGTTAAACTTGAAATTCTGCCAATATCTGTTTTCTTGTTTGCCCTGTTTGTCTAAATGCGTGTCATTCTGTCCTATAGCTTTGATTTCCTGTGCATGCCGTTGTTCCACCCGCGGTTCCGACGGGAGTATGAACTGGACCCTGCCAAGTCACGACCCGGAGCCCAAACTCGCTCTGACCTGCTGTTATGTGGCAGAGGTGAGATATAAAGAAACTCTATTGCATGTGTGAATATTTAGATGGAGCACACTGTCAGTCACATTTTTTTTTAAGGCTTTCAAGCTCTTAAAGTGGTCATGGTTTGATCTATGAACGTTAGACATCCATGTACACACATATCAATTATATATATCAATGAAAACATATTGTAACTTTTAGGGTTTACAAAGGGTCGGGAACTTTCCTGAAACCTTCCATGGGAAGTTAAGCCGGGGAATTTTGGGAATATTCCAAGTTGGACACTTAACGAGAATTTATAGGGATTAATTGGAAATGTGATGTAATTTATGCAAACTTTATCATATGCAAACATAAACATTTAGTTTGGTCATAAGCAGACATGCATGCAAACTAATACAAATTTTATAAATAAATTATAAAAAATAATTTTTTAGAGATCGACCAATATATCAATTTACCGATATTTTCCCCGATATTTAAGCATTTTACCATAATCGGATATTGGTTTTTAATATCGGATTCACAGATAAACGCCGCCATCTTGTGGGTGTTTTGAGAATTGCGCGCAAGATCACCATTACAGTGTATGAGGCCAGTGTGAACGATGCTCGGGACAGTAGACGCAACGGTAGCTTGCCCGATCGGGCCAGTGCTGTAGGGTGTGCGATATATATCGTCTATGATATCGTAATTGTTGATTAAATGACCTGACATTATCAAGACTGTCCCTCACTTTACAAAAACCAAACAAAAACGCACTCATTGAGTGCATGCATGCACTACGTGACGTAGTCTAGTAGGTTAGAGTTTGACATGCATATTTAGAGTGTACGCTTTCACTGCGTGATTTAGTCTCCTAAAATGCCTTTAGAATGCCCCAGAATTTGGGATAAGGGGCAAAAATGCCCGTATGTCTTTTATATATAATTTATAGTTAACCAATATTACACAAAGCGCACTGTTTTCTACAAATATCAGCATGATTACAAATGTGGTATTGATTTTATTCAGAGTACAGTTTAATGAACAAGAACTTAATTTCGAGTGACTTACATTTAAGACACCAAATCGCCCGTTTCGCTCCATTTCGCCTATGAAAATAGTTCCAGAGTCCACAGAATTGTTTTGCGTCTCTTCGGCAACATTTCCTGAATGAATCAGCCGTTTGAATGAATCGATTGAATCTCAATGACTCACTCATTAATAGTGATTCGCTGCCACCTACTGGCGGGGTTATTTACACTTTTAAAGTGTCTTTTCATTTTTTAAATAATTTCAAATAACAGTATTTAAAGTTTTATATTTTCAACATTTCAAAACATTATTTATGCATCTGTAACTGCTCTTGACTGATTAACTTTAATAAATCTATAGCTAAATAGTTATACATTACAACTTCTTTGCCTGAAACTCTCCTGTTTAAACCTTCATGAAAAACTTGAAAAGCACTGTTATTACATGTATATGTTTGTTCTGTTGTATTTATTTGTGCTATTACTTGTAATTTGATTATTTGTTACAATTTTAACGTAACGGCTAACTTAATCACGTGCGGCGCCTGTCATGTAATGGCAGTAACATCAGTGTCCGCCGTTCAAAACTCCTTCCCTGCATTAGTGCTTTTTTGGCTAGAGGTTGCAGGCTTGCCTTCCAGTGGCTTTTACACAACATCTATTGTTCTATCAGTTAAACAGTAATGCGGCACATTTGCTGTTGGTAATGACATAAATGAGTCCTACCTGTCGCAACATTCCCTAGTCTACCTTCTCTTAAAAAAAATTAATTATCAAGCTAAAATCTACATATATTTTCCAACAAAAGTTTTGTTTAGTGTAAAACATGCTGAAGATTAGCGAAAAGGCTGTTGATTAATTAAATTATTAGCTATTTCCCCATAAAAGCTGTTTAATCAGCATAGTGAATCCTTTCATCCATTGACATCCATTCAAAAAACGGCCTCTGGTCTCCTTCCCTGCATACCGCCAGCTGTTATGCTTTTTGGGGCTAAAGGTTGCAGGCTTGCCTTCCAGTGGCTTTGCAGAAACGTATGCAAGCTACAGCGACAATAGAGGCCTACATAGACGAGAGATTGTTGAGGTTAGAAAGTACCCTCATTTGTACAACTCTAGCATGAACGAACACAAATATATTCACATGGGTTGTAACTCGTGCTCAAAACTGCTCATGCGTCAAACACCTGTGTATGCGGTCAAGTCCAATGAAGTATACATTGCAAGGCTGCGCGTTCGACTGTGCAAAAAACGAAGTATACCCAGGGCTGTGACATGACCAGTAAGGTTCAGTCTTGCACTGTAGTGTGCACTTTGCTTATTGAGTTTTCTGTTGCATTCATTTTTCATCACCAGCATAGAGCGGTACCCAAGGATGTCATTTTTTTTTTTATAATGCATTACACTTGTGCTGACCACAAATGTACACTGAATTATTAGATTAGTGTAATTTTTTCCAAGATTTTTTTTTTAACTTATTTTTTATTAACCAACTTCTTCTTGCAAAACATGTACAAAGTGCAAATGTACGAGTTTTTTCTTTTAAAGTTCTTTTGAACGGTAGTGTATATAAATTTTGTTTTAAAGGGGCTACAAATAGAAACCCAGAAACCCTTGTTTTTAGCGACACCGGTGGCCATTAAATGAACTGCAGCCAGAAATGTATTGCTTGTGCTGGCACACACTCCATAATGACTCGAGCGAACCTCGGCCAAAACAGTGACTGAACATGATTCACCAACATCGTGTCGGCTTTCATAGACAACCTGGGAAGTCGGAGAAGTTCGAAATTAAGTTTTATAGCAAGCTGTTTACACATTGGCAAAAAAAGATATTAATACATGAAAATTCTTACATATAGCCTCTTTAACATAAAATAAATAATATTAAATTAATAGAGTGAAATGTTTGATTTTAAGACATTTTGTTCGCTGCTTTTTTGGTACTATGTTGGGTCGCCACTCAACGTCTGAAGTAGTGTGCTTATGTGATTGAGGAATGTGCAGGATAGAAATTCAACTGAATTTGCATTAAATCTGGTTGTTTTAACCAAGATTATGCTGAAAGATTTCAACTACATTTAAGTTCACTGTTATAGGCTAACGTGCAATTTTGCAAATTTCCAGTTTGTTCCCTTTAACTCCCTGAGGTCTGAAAACGCGCCGGCGCGTTTTGCAGGTTTTTTTTCACATTGCAGCAAAACAGACTTAAAATACTCCGTCATTTTTTGTCATAGAGACATAAGTAATATATCAATTGAAACTATAGAATATCTTCTTTTATTTGTGTACACTCAGAGTAAAAAAAAAATGTTGTGCTTTTTGCAAAATAAAGAAAACTAAAATGATGCATGATCTGTCCTCTCCCTCTGAACAAAGTTTAATCTGATAGTTCTTAGAAAATGAACTATAACTTAGTGAATACTAATCACAAAAAAATTAGACTTATGTCTAAAGACACGTTGAAATGTCAGGTTTTAAACCATGTAAGTCATATCGAAAACAAAAATTCTGTGTTTATGTAATCTGTATGAATAGAGACACATGTCAGAAGTCCATGATTCAGCTCATTATCCGCTAATGCGGCCACGCCCACGGAGCAGCGCTATTCAGAGGCAAATTATGAGTCAATACAGGCATACATCATCTCAATCATGTATTTATTGTCTTGAAAAGTGTTTATCTGTATGTAAAAGCCATGGTTAACAACCTCTGTAAGACAAGCGTTAGTTCCTGGTATGTCCTCTTCTTCTTTAGAATAATTTGTGGACTAAATGTGCACAGAGAGCGCCCTCCGGCTGCAAGTATGAATTGAATACACCATTCCTGGTATGTCCTCTTCTTCTTTAGAATAATTTGTGGACTAAATGTGCACAGAGAGCGCCCTCCGGCTGCAAGTATGAATTGAAAACACCATTCCTGAAATGTCCTCTTCTTCTTTAGAATAATTTGTGGACTAAAGGTGTACAGAGCGCCCTCCGACTGCAAGTATGAATTGAAAACACCAGTGCTCATAGTGATGACAATGAATATATAATAAATATAACTCCTCTGTATAGAAAATTGGCATAAACATATGAGAATCCATCAATATTTCTCCAAATGTGCATGCTTTTAAACTAAAAACCTATATTCAGACTCTTTGCATCACAGAAATACATTATATTTTAATTATTTTAAATTGAGCTGAGACATGATTACAGAGGTTTTTTTCACAGCCTACCTGACTGAAAGGCCTCATTATTTTATGCAGCACCATTAGAGGTTCTTTATGCGATTCTTTTGTCTTCTCAGGTGTAAATGGCCCATTATTCATAATGATTCACGCCTCCATGCATACTGTGTTTCTTGACAAAAAGTGTCTTACAAAAACTAAATCAATATATTGTTTTATATGAAGGAGTAGGCATTATAATTTTTATATAATTTTGAAGCAAAAACTCTAGTCTACAACCTCCAATACCCAGAAGTCTTGTGAACACAGATTTAATATATATTTTTGGCCTTATTTCAGTGACTTAAGTTTTTTGTTTTTTCAATAACCACGCATAAACGTTATTCCTTCAAAAACACAAACATGTACATACATGTTCCTCACATATTATGGTAGCCTAGTTTGTGCTGAATACAGTGTAATGACACCTTTGTCATTAACATGTTTATGAACAACTGAAAAAAGCACAAATGTCAGGGCATGTCAAAACTTCTCCAGGCCCCAAATCAGCCTCAGATTCCAAAGGGTTAATTTCCATAAATTCCTGGAATTTTGCAACCCTAGTAACTTTCAGAACTCAAGAACTTCCTCCCCAGTCCCAAACAGTCTAACTAAGCAGAAAAACATCTGCATCTTTTTGATGTCAGATAGAAGAAAGCACTACCATGTGGCCGCCCATGTTTTACACATCAATAATGACTATTCTGCATTCGGAAACTTGCCCTGTGATGGTAAGATAATTTGGAGGAAGTTCTATAGATGATATTAATCCTGACACCAAATGAATTAATGATAAGAATAAAATGTGGTGAAGTCACATTTCACATTCAAAGAGAGACTTAAAAGTCATCCATTCAATTTTAAGGGTCAAAAAGGGGTTAGAAAACAGTAATGAAACCTAAATCATGACTATTTTTGCCACAAAAACCTTAACTAGCTTTTAAGCAAAGCTCAGGGGACTAAATAATATGATTAAAGATTGTGTGATAAGACCCCTTTAATGTCAGATTCTCATTAAGTTCCTTTTTAAGAAATTAAATCTTGAATAACGGACTTGTTCTACATTTATCCAGGATACTCTGCGTAATTACATTTACAGAGTTACATACGCTTAGACATCAGGATCATATCTTTGTAATAATAGGATGTCCATTCTTTCTTCATTAGATTGGAACACACTTATCGTGGGAAAGCTGTCCTCCTGGATTGAGACGGACTCAGAGTTGACCACAGAGCGCAGGAATTCAGAAGCAGTATGTTTATTGTTTTGTAATTATCTATGTGTTTTCCTTTCAGATTCTTTAAACATTCCTCGTCTAATCTGAATTCATTAGGCAGATATTATTAATTTGCTGTTGTGTCACAAATTACGCATCCATGCGTACAATATCTTGACCCGGTTGGGCTCCTTCAAACACACTGTAGATGTAATCAAGAGTCAGATGAAAACGAGGACCATTTATTGGAGATCTGCCCAACAGAGAGGAAGCTGAGCAGATTTGTTGATTATTTTGATGTGATCTCTCCTTGTAATGTCTTTTGTGCCCTTGCTGCAGGCGCTGGTACAGGAGCTCAATTTCTGTGCTTATCTGGGGCTGCCAGCTTTCATGATCCCCCTAAGGGGTCCGCACTGTGCCAACCTGGCTCGAATCCTGCTCAACCACATCCACACAGGACATCACTCTTGCATGGTAATGGCAGTCTGTAGCATTGAATGAAAACAAATATGCTCAGAACACATTCGTTTATGTATACACCCTGGGCCTATGATTTACATGTAATCTTCATTCTGGCTGCTTCGCTTTTCTTTTTTTCCACTGATGGAAATTTAATTAGTGGTGTGAGTAGACTGTTTATCATTTTTGCTTGCTATTAGTCTGTTATTTAAAATAATACTTAATGCATTATCCATAAAGGTCAAGTGATCAGATCCTTTTGCAGTACTTACAGAGCTGTCAGATTAGCACATTAATGTGCTTAATTGTATAAAAAAATTAAATGTTAAAAACGTAAAGGCTTAGTTCACCCAAAAATTAATATTATCCCATGATTTATTCGCCCTCAAGCCACCCTAGGTGTATATGACTCGTCTTTCAGATAAACACAATCAGAGTTATATTTAAAAATATTTTGGCTCCTCCAAGCTTTATAATGGTAGTGAATAGGGGGCAAGATTTTGAAGCCCAAAAAAGTGCATCCATCCATCATAAATATAATCCTGAAGTATGAAGTAAAATAACTAGCTTCCACCAGACAACCGTACACATACTGCACAAATCGACCACAAGTGTAACCCCTGAAGTGATGTATGACACAGGATGTAGGAGTATCGTAAGCTTAGACGCCTCTCATGGCTTAAACAAATGGGGCTGGGCAACAACTCAAACTCCTCTTCTCTTATATCAAAATCTTCTGAAATTTCTCTTTAAAATTGCTTGTTTTAGACTTCTAATTCATGACCGGTGTTTTGTTTTGCTCTCTCCTCTGCACTTCTGTGTTCATTATTGTGTAATGCATCAGGTCAGAGGTTACTCATTTGGCACAAGTCGTTTGCGCAGTATGCGTACAGTCGTATGGCGGAAGCTAGTTATTTTACTTAAAATATTTAAATATGGATATTTTTCCTTTTAAAGGGTTAATGCACCCAAAAAAGAAATTTCTGTCATTAATTATTCACCCTCATGTCGTTTTAAAACCCGTAAAACCTTCGTTCATCTTCAGAACACAAATTAAGCTATTTTTGATGAAATCCAAGAGGTATATGACTCGTCCATAGACAGCAATATAATAAACACTTTCAAGGTCCAGAAAGGTACTAAAGACATTGTTAAAACAGTCGACGTGACTGCAGTGATTCAACCTTAATGTTATGAAGCGACGAGAATACTTTTTTTGTGCAAAAACAAAAATAACGACTTTATTCAACAATATCTTCTCTTCTGTGTCATTCTCATACCTATTTGGGGTCGCATCCGTTTTTATAACTCAATTGTTTACAGACACGCATAACCGACTGTGTTTACGGGGATACTTGACGGGCATTTTGACGTAATTTTGCGTGCACGTATCCGTTCAAGCTTAAAAAGAAGAGGGAGAGAACTGAATTTGGTGTTCACGTGCTGTCTGCGCAGCTCTGTGTTAGTTTAAACATCAAGTACAAAAAGACTGACAGGACTTAAACACATGCAAATGATAATCTTTCACTCTATGATGGTTGAACTTTGCAATTAATCCACAAATCGCATGCGTTCTGAACTGAGCGGCTGGCCCGTACGGATCACAGATCAAAATACGATCCCTATACTTGACATCGCACACACCTGCCATGTGACTATCGCGGATGCGCACATTGTGATATCGATGCTAATACGATATATCGTTCAGCCCTAGCAAACTCATTAATAAACACAGATACACTACAGTTCAAAAGTAAGGGGTCAGCAAGATTTTTTTTATTTTTTGAAAGAAAGAAAGAAATTAATACTAAAACTTTTTTCAGACAAAAGATTCTGTTTCAAATAAATGCTGTACTTTTGAAGTTTCCACAAAAAATATTAAAGCAGCACAACTATTTCCAACATTGATAACGATAAGAAATGTTTCTTGAGCACCAAATTAGCATATTACACTCAAAATGCTGGGTTGAAAATGGACAATTTTTAACCCAGCGGTTGGGTTAAATGTGTGTCCAGCCTGCTGGGTAGTTTTATTAACTCAACTATTGTTTAAAAATTGCTGTATTGTTTACTTAAAATGAACTCAAAATAGGTTGGAAATGAACATTTTATTAATGTTTAATAAATGAACATTTATCAATAATTTTATTAAATAATTAAATGATAAACCTTTATTGAATTGCTTATTAATAAATGTTCACCTTTTAATTGTTATTGTTGCCTCTAGTGATTATGTGTCTGAATTTTAATTTCCAACCTGTTTTGTGTTCGTTTTAAGATAGCCATATAGTTGAGTTAAATAAAACTGCCCAGCATGTTGGGTCAAACATTTAACCCAACTGCTGGGTTTGTCCATTTTTAAAGGATCATGTGATATAAATGTGATTTAATTCTGCTTAATCATACAATTTTTAATCAATTGACCTCACTAGTTGTTAAATTTTTATTTGTAATGACAGTCTAAATCCCATTAATTCTACACCTCATTTACGTTCAGGACATTTTCCTATCATGCATATTTATTAGAAAGTAAGTTATTAGAAACACTTGTACAAAATACAGAGACACAACCTCTTTGTTCCAGTAAGGACACCGTATCAACTCAATTATAATGCTAAGCCGTGTGTAGTGCATCAGTGTGCAAGCAGAAACAAATCCATTGGATTTTTCTCAGTTGGTTGCTCTTTTATTGGTTGTAATGCTGCTTTCTTAGTTGATTAGGAATAAATTAGTTCAATGGTGATTTGTTTTTAATTACATAGTTTTGGATACGAGTTCCACTGTTGGCTCCTGAGGACATGCGGGAAGATCTCATCGAGAACGAGCCGTCTAAACAAATAGACGATGGCAGCAATGATGAGAAGACCTGGGCATGGTGAGACGGCTAAAACAAAGCCATTTGTTCATTTAAATGTAGATATTAAATAAGTTATCAGATGAATCATCCATCAAGGATGACTGTGACGTTTTTTTTTTCTCTCTCTCTTAGTCCATATTTGAGATTAAATCATGAAGAACAAAGCAATCATCTGCCTCTGTTCATTTAATTTCCTTTTTCCTCTTCAGGTGGCACTCATTCAGAACACTCTGTGACTATAATAAGAGGATTTGCCTCGGTAAGAGCAAAAAAAACCTCAAATGTCCAGTGCTTATAATTGCCTATTAAAAATGAAGCAGCGAATGCTAACACTTACAGTTTGTTTTTTTACTTCTGTGTGAAGCAATTGAGATCGGAGCAGACCTGCCATCTGACACGGTGATCGACAAGTGGCTTGGAGAGCCAATCAAAGCTGCCATTCTCCCCACCAGCATATTTCTAACCAATAAAAAAGGATTTCCGGTCCTTTCAAAAGCCCACCAGCGAGTTCTCTTCCGCCTCTTCAAGGTAAGTGTTACCAATATTATGCCACGTTCATTCAATTCAGTGCAGTTATCTAACAATCTGAGGCCTCCTCAGCTGGAGGCTCAGTTTATTTTCACAGGGGCGAACCGCCACAGTGAGAAAGACCTGCGCTCGTATCTGCAGTATCTAGAGTACCTCAACCAAAACCGTCCAGCACCTAATGCCTACGAGCTCTTCGCCAAAGGCTATGAAGATTACCTACAGTCACCACTGCAGGTGTGTCTCTCAAAGAATAAACGCTTTGCCTAGTGCACAGAAATATTGATTATTTTGGTTTCGATTGTACTAATGTGGTGCCTAATTGTTTTATCAGCCTTTAATGGATAATTTGGAATCGCAGACGTATGAAGTTTTTGAAAAGGATCCTATCAAATATTCTCAGTACCAGCAGGTGAGTTAAAAGGACTTGCTAATGGAAAGCAGAATCTTGCTGGTCACCAGTTTACATAGAGGGCCCTGTAATTTCCGCAATGCAGAAAACGGAACGGAATCGCGCAATCCAGTCATAAAAACAGAATTTACTGTGTAACGCGGAATGTCATGGAATTTGTCCAAAAAAATTGATGAATAAATAAAAACCAGCTCAGTACACTTAAATCGAATCGTGATATAGTGTCTGTGAATATTAAACCACAAAAACGCTTTTTAAAAATGAATACTACATGTTCTGCGTGTCTCTGTGTGAATGAATGAGGCAGACGCGCGGTTTCATTTACCTCATGCTCGTGACACTTGTGGTGTTTTCAGCCTCTGCCGCGGCGCCGCCTCACTATATGAGGACATGAATGCATGAACTTCATCTCCAGAGCCGCTCTGAGAATCACTTCATGAGCATTTTACTATTTCATTTGATAAAGACTATCATCATATCAAACACACAGGTCTTCACTGAAACATGTCAAAATAAAAGTTTGGTTTAACAAAAAAATTGTGACAGAAATGTATTACTGTTGTACAGTAAAATTGAGCTACATCTCAATTTAATAATAATATTAATACTACTACTAATAATAAATTATTATTAACTTTATTTTTAAGTAAACATCACAATTTTTCTTCCATGTTTTAATTTTAACAGTAAAGCTCTATGTGCTGCAGATTAATTAAGCATGATTTTCGATTATTAAAATTGAATTAAACCATTAAAATGGAATCCAGAGAACTTGAAACAGAAAACGCAGAATTTGAGAAAGAAATAAAATGTATTTCATAGAACCCTAAAAATGTAATTTTTGTTAAACTGTTCTTAAATTGTATAGGTTTCTTGATTTCAATCAATTAGACATGCTTTTTGATTACTAAAAATTAAAATGTAGTAAAAAAAAAATTAAAAAGGAAAAAAAAAAACTGAATCCAGGAAAATTAAAACGGAATTTGGGCAAAAAAATAAAATGGGTTTCATAGGGCCCTATACATAGAATAACACACTACTTCCAAAAGTTTGGGTATTGGTAAGATTTTTAATTAATTTTATTTATTTATTTATTTTAAGAATCTTTTATTCAGCAAGGACACATTAAATTCTTCAAAAATGGCAGCTAAGACTTTTACATTATTGCATTACATTACTTTGTTACAAAATAATTTTATTTCAGAGAAATTAATCAAAGAATCTGGAAAAAAATAATCAGTTTCCTCATAAATATTAAGCAGCACTACTGTTTTCAGCATTGATGATAATCAGAAATGTTTCTTGAGTAGCAAATCATCATATTAGAATGATTTCTGAAGGATCATGTGACACTGAAGACTGGAGTAATGATGCTGAAAATTCAGCTTTGCATCACAGGAATAAATTATATTTTAACATACTAAAAATAGAAAAGTTATTGTAAATTTAAAAAAAAAAAAAAATGTACAATTTGGACTGTTATGGTACTGATACAGTACAGTCCAAAAGTTTGGAACCACTAAGATTTTTAATGTTTTTAAAAGAAGTTTCGTCTGCTCACCAAGGCTACATTTATTTAATTAAAAATACAGTAAAAAACAGTAATATTGTGAAATATTATTACAATTTAAAATAACTGTGTACTATTTAAATATATTTGACAAAGTAATTTATTCCTGTGATGCAAAGCTGAATTTTCAGCATCGTTACTCCAGTCTTCAGTGTCACATGATCCTTCAGAAATCATTCTGATATGCTGATCTGCTGCTCAATAAACATTTATGATTATTTTCAATGTTGAAAACAGTTGTGTACTTTTTTTTTTCAGGATTCCTTGATGAATAGAAAGTTCAAAAGAACAGCATTTATCTGAAATACAAAGCTTCTGTAGCATTATACACTACCGTTCAAAAGTTTGGGGTCAGTAAGAATTTTTATTTTTATTTTTTTGAAAATAAATTAAAGAAATGAATACTTTTATTCAGCAAGGATGCATTAAATCAATCAAAAGTGGCAGTAAAGACATTTATAATGTTACAAAAGATTAGATTTCAGATAAACACTGTTCTTTTGAACTTTCTATTCATCAAATAATCCTGAAAAAAAATATTGTACACAAATATTTTGTACAATTGTACACATTAAATGTTTCTTGAGCAGCAGATCAGCATATTAGAATGATTTCTGAAGGATCATGTGACACTGAAGACTGGAGTAATGATGCTGAAAATTCAGCTTTGCATCACAGGAATAAATTACTTTGTCAAATATATTTAAATAGTACACAGTTATTTTAAATTGTAATAATATTTCACAATATTACTGTTTTTTACTGTATTTTTAATTAAATAAATGTAGCCTTGGTGAGCAGACGAAACTTCTTTTAAAAACATTAAAAATCTCAGTGGTTCCAAACTTTTGGACTGGACTGTATATCGTACATACAGGAATAAATTACAGTTTAAAATGTATTAAAATAGAAAAAGGTTATTTTAAATTGTAATGATTTTTCATATAATTGAATCATTTTAACTGTATTTTTGCAACCTTGGTGAGCAAAACCATTTATTTTTTTAAACTAAATTTTACTGACCACAAACTTGTGAACGGCACACTTCGTTGTGGCGACAGAAAGGCACCACTTATTGAAAACAAATATCTAGCATGAACTGTTGTTACTACCGCTGTTGTATCCATTAATTGTGAATCATCTTTTCCACCAGGCTGTATATAGATGTCTGCTAGACAGAGTTCCTGAAGAACAGATGGAAACCAATGTGCAGTAAGTGACTTCACACATTCCCAGGTGTCCCATTGTCAGTTCTATAATGCAGAGATGTGCTGATTGCTTGGCAGATTATGTCAACACTGAATTTTTTTGTTCAGGGTTTTGATGGTACTAGGTGCAGGTCGTGGTCCGCTGGTAAACGCCTCGCTTCGTGCGGCAAGACAGGCTAAGAGGAAGTTGCGCGTATATGCTGTTGAGAAGAACCCTAATGCAGTAGTCACGTAAGGAAGTTAACACTGAAGTGTGACTTTTCTTCTCTTCTCACCTTCTCTTGATAGTAAAATACTGTTCTGTTAATACATATTTTATCAAAAATACAATAAAAACAGTAATATTAAGTATTACAATTTAAAAGAACTGCTTTTTTAGATTATTTTTTAGTAATTTTTTTCCTGTGAAGAAGCTGAACTTTCAGCAGCCATTACTTCAGTCTTCAGTCACATGACCTCAAATAATATATATATATATATATATATATATATATATATATATATATATATATATATATATATATATATATATATATATATAACAATTTACTTTCAGATTACTTCTATTTCTTGAATACATTCAACTTTCAAGTGTTACTCAGCAGTGCTTTGGTGTTCCCCTTCTCTTTCTCAGGCTGGAGAACTGGAAATTTGAGGAGTGGGGTGATCAAGTGACTGTTGTGTCATGTGACATGAGGGAATGGACGGCTCCAGAGAAAGCAGATATCATTGTGAGCGAGCTTTTAGGGTCATTCGGAGACAATGAGCTTTCACCCGAGTGCCTTGATGGAGCGCAGCACTTCCTCAAAGGTTTGAGATATCATCAATTATGTCTTTGTTTTAATTCGCCCTGTTTTACATCTCTTGATCAGCTCGTTTTTCTCTTAGACGATGGCGTAAGCATTCCCTGCTCCTACACATCTTTCCTGGCTCCGTTGTCCTCATCTAAACTATATAATGAAGTCAGAGGCTGTCGGGAGCGAGACAAAGACCCCGAGTGCCATTTTGAGACACCGTATGTTGTCAGACTACACAACTTCCATCAACTTGCAGACCCCAAGCCTTGCTTCACCTTCGTACACCCCACCACAGGTATGAGATCCTGCAGAGACAGACCCATAGATGACCAACCTCAAGTTTGTTTTGTAACACTTTCTCCGAAGCCATTAACTTTTGGTCTGTACCCCGCACAGATATGAATAATAACCGGTATCAATGTCTACGATTCTCTGTGGGATGTAATTCAGTGCTTCATGGCTTTGCTGGATACTTCGAGGCCACACTCTACAAAGATGTCACGCTCAGTAAGTCTCATGTTGGTGTCAGTTTAAAGGCCCAATCACAAAGTAAGGCTTGCATTGTTCATTCACACTTACTGCATGACCAAACTATTCATATTTAAACAAAAAGTAGTTACCACATTGAGTATTTTATATAATAATGGCCACAAATTGGCATGGTTTATTGGGAGAGGGCAATCGAGAATCATTGCCTTATTAACTTGATCGCCATTAAAATCTAATTTACATGAGGAGGGCAATCACATTTACATCCAAATGGTTAATAATCTACACAGAATGCATCAAACTGTAGCTATAAAGTGTTTAAATGACCTGTAGTAATTCAGGTTTACTGAACAAAAGTGCTGTTTGTGTGCCTGTTACTGTGTGCGGCACTTTCACCAACTTAATATCGCTTTCTTCATCCTTGCAGGTATAAAACCTGAAACTCACTCTCCTGGGATGTTCTCCTGGTTCCCCATCCTTTTCCCTTTGAAAGTAAGTGCAAGAAACCTTTTTTTTTCTATTTTTTTTATTATTATTCCTACGGAATGAAATGCAAGCACATGTTACTGTTCAAAACTTTGGGGTCAGTAAGATTTTTGTAGAAAAATGAATACTTTTATTCAGCAAGGAAATATTAAATTGATCAAAATTAAGACATTTACAATGTTAATGCCGTTCTTTTGAACTTTCTATTCATCAAAGAATCCTCCAAAAGTTATTACGTAGCACAGTTGTTTTTAACATTGACAATAATAAATGTTTCTTTAGCAGCATCTTTAATCATCATATTAGAATGATTTCTGAAGGATCATGTGACACTAAAGACTGGAGTAATGATGCTGAAAATTCAGCTTTGATCACAGAAATAAATTACATTTTAAAGTATATTACAATGGGCGAGAGTTCTTGACAACAGTACTTTAAAAAAAAATCTTACCAACCCCAAACTTATGAGTGGTAGTGTTTATTTTAGTAACTCTTATGCTTTGGATAAGAAATATAGTTACTCAGTCAAGAACAGCGAGTGAATTCTATGTCTTTTGTTGTTTGATTAATGTTATTATAGAGACGGCAGCATTATTGCTGCTGTCACTTTAAGAGCTGCACAGATCCAATATACTGATACACGTGTTTATTTCTCAACCGTTTATGTTCACTTAAGACTAGGATTGTGCAAGACTAGTCAACTAAACGCTACAGCTGCTACTAGTCGACACTGAAAACAAGTCGATTACCCAGGGGAAAAAATACACAAGATTTTATTGTTCGAATTACTGTCGTTTTAATGTTACTGTGACGAGCAAAGCGCGAGAGTTAAATGAATGTCACCTGCGCGCCACACCGGTCTCGAGTCTCAGGAGCTCCGGAAGGTTAAAAGGAGGAGTAACTACAGTGGAGGATGAAAGAGGACCAGGCCTGGGACATTTTAAGTTGCGTTTTATGTATTTGCGGCAGTTGGCCATGATGTACCTGTCGTTTACTTTCCTTTATTTATTTTGTCAATAAAAACTTAAGTTTACAGTTCACCGCTTCCCTGAGCCCTGAGCTTTTTTACATTTACATTTAAAAGCATTTTAAATAACACATTAAAATAATACACCTGGGAAAATCTCCCATGCGTTTTCTTCGTGTCAATCGCAGCGAGCTCAGAAATGACCGCTCGAAAGACAAGCAAGTCACATGAGTATTTTGAATTAGAAAAAAAAAAAAAAAAAAAGTTTTATGTAAGCTGCCTGTGACATATCAAACTGGCATAATTCCACTGCCATAGCCGAAGCAAGCAAATGCCTATTGCGTCATTCACTTCAACTCTGAAAAAATAACTTCAGAGACGACAGCCACATTCATGTAGCCACTCAGTTTTGTTGAGGGAGAATGCTTCAGAAAAGTCAAAATGCAAGGCAAGTGTACTGCAGATTTATGTTTTTAGCAGCATTAATTATTAGGATTTGACTGTTTGATTCATTGTTTCAAATGTTTGCAAGGATATTTTGACAGTTTACGAGGATATTTCGACAGTTTACGAGGATGTTTTGACAGTTTTCGAGGATGTTTTGACAGTTTACGAGGATATTTTGACAGTTTACGAGGATATTTTGACAGTTTATGAGGATATTTTGACAGTTTACGAGGATATTTCGACAGTTTATGAGGATATTTTGAGTTTGCAAGGATATTTTGACAGTTTACGAGGATATTTTGAGTTTGCAAGGATATTTTGACAGTTTGAGGATATTTTGACAGTTTGAGGATATTTCGACAGTCAATGAGGATATTTCGACAGTTAATGAGGATATTTCGACAGTTAATGAGGATATTTTGAGTTTGCAAGGATATTGACAGTTTGAGGATATTTTGACAGTTCGAGGATATTTTGACAGTTCGAGGATATTTCGACAGTCAATGAGGATATTTCGACAGTTAATGAGGATATTTCGACAGTTTACGAGGATGTTTTGACAGTTTGCAAGGATATTTTGACAGTTGACGATATTTTGACAGTTTACGAGGATATTTTGACAGTTTGAGGATATTTTGACAGTTTATGAGGATATTTCGACAGTTTATGAGGATATTTTGAGTTTGCGAGGATATTTTGACAGTTTGCGAGGATATTTTGACAGTTTACGAGGATATTTTGACAGTTTTCGAGGATATTTTGACAGTTTGAGGATATTTTGAGTTTGCGAGGATATTTTGACAGTTTGAGGATATTTTGACAGTCAATGAGGATATTTCGACAGTTAATGAGGATATTTTGACAGTTTGAGGATATTTTGACAGTCAATGAGGATATTTTGACAGTTAATGAGGATATTTTGACAGTTTGAGGATATTTTGACAGTCAATGAGGATATTTTGACAGTCAATGAGGATATTTCGACAGTTAATGAGGATATTTTGACAGTTTACGAGGATATTTTGACAGTTTACGAGGATGTTTTGACAGTTTTCGAGGATGTTTTGACAGTTTTCGAGGATGTTTTGACAGTTTGAGGATATTTCGACAGTTTACGAGGATATTTTGAGTTTGCAAGGATATTTTGACAGTTTTCGAGGATATTTTGACAGTTTATGAGGATATTTTGACAGTTTTGTGTGTATTTGTCCGTTCAAGTGCAAAAAGACACGGATGAAAGCTTGGTTCAGTATCGCACACTATTCCGTATGAGAGGCGGCTTTCTGTGTACACGTTTTGGATGTGTGCGCATAGAAAACAGTGTGTGAGTCTTCTTGCACCAGTATGGTTAAGAGTCATGTTTAAATTCATAGTTAAGTCATATTTAAATAAAAAGGAATCGATGAGAGGAATCAAACAGTTTACGAGGATATTTTGACAGTTTATGAGGATATTTTGACAGTTTACGAGGATATTTCGACAGTTTATGAGGATATTTTGAGTTTGCAAGGATATTTTGACAGTTTACGAGGATATTTTGAGTTTGCAAGGATATTTTGACAGTTTGAGGATATTTTGACAGTTTGAGGATATTTCGACAGTCAATGAGGATATTTCGACAGTTAATGAGGATATTTCGACAGTTAATGAGGATATTTTGAGTTTGCAAGGATATTGACAGTTTGAGGATATTTTGACAGTTCGAGGATATTTTGACAGTTCGAGGATATTTCGACAGTCAATGAGGATATTTCGACAGTTAATGAGGATATTTCGACAGTTTACGAGGATGTTTTGACAGTTTGCAAGGATATTTTGACAGTTGACGATATTTTGACAGTTTACGAGGATATTTTGACAGTTTGAGGATATTTTGACAGTTTATGAGGATATTTCGACAGTTTATGAGGATATTTTGAGTTTGCGAGGATATTTTGACAGTTTGCGAGGATATTTTGACAGTTTACGAGGATATTTTGACAGTTTTCGAGGATATTTTGACAGTTTGAGGATATTTTGAGTTTGCGAGGATATTTTGACAGTTTGAGGATATTTTGACAGTCAATGAGGATATTTCGACAGTTAATGAGGATATTTTGACAGTTTGAGGATATTTTGACAGTCAATGAGGATATTTTGACAGTTAATGAGGATATTTTGACAGTTTGAGGATATTTTGACAGTCAATGAGGATATTTTGACAGTCAATGAGGATATTTCGACAGTTAATGAGGATATTTTGACAGTTTACGAGGATATTTTGACAGTTTACGAGGATGTTTTGACAGTTTTCGAGGATGTTTTGACAGTTTTCGAGGATGTTTTGACAGTTTGAGGATATTTCGACAGTTTACGAGGATATTTTGAGTTTGCAAGGATATTTTGACAGTTTTCGAGGATATTTTGACAGTTTATGAGGATATTTTGACAGTTTTGTGTGTATTTGTCCGTTCAAGTGCAAAAAGACACGGATGAAAGCTTGGTTCAGTATCGCACACTATTCCGTATGAGAGGCGGCTTTCTGTGTACACATTTTGGATGTGTGCGCATAGAAAACAGTGTGTGAGTCTTCTTGCACCAGTATGGTTAAGAGTCATGTTTAAATTCATAGTTAAGTCATATTTAAATAAAAAGGAATCGATGAGAGGAATCAAAGTTTTAATTTTATAACAAGTATCCGATTCCAGATTTGGAATAGATTTTCGATTCCCAACCCTAGTCATGGACATGAATACAGTTAGCACTTTCAGTTTGAAAGGAGCCAGTAAAGCACTGTCACAGCGTGGCAGTTTATCAACTCCACAGTTAATGTGCTGAAGTGTACAGTCATGTTGGGAATGTAATCTTAACACCTTTTTCTCTCCCTCTCTCTCCCCATGCAGCAGCCGATCCCGCTGTCCTGTGGTGATAGCGTGAGCGTGAGGTTCTGGAGGTGTAACAATGGGAAGAAGGTCTGGTATGAATGGGCTGTGACCGAGCCTACGTGCTCCGCCATTCACAACCCCGCCGGGCGCTCTTACACCATCGGCCTGTAGCAAGACTCCCACGCTGACATCTGCTCACACACGGGGCTTACACTGACTTATTTTTGTTAGTTTGGGTTTTTTTTAAATAAACTATTTGATTTACAGTCAAGTGGCAGGTTTAAATATCTGGTTTCAAGGGCCCAACTACACTCACCGAGATCGTTCTCCATGACAGCGACGTATCTTTGCTCATTTCTGTATTGTTCATAAGGATGGGAATTAAAACTGCTCTTACGAGGGATCCTTTAAAGCAATGTGCGATTGTCCTGGTGCTCTTTCTTAATTCAAACACCTCTGATATTTAAAAAAAAAAATTGAAGCCTGGAGTATTTGCCACTTATTAACAAAAAAATCTGTCAGTTTTTGAAATCTGTTATTTTCTAGAGCAGATTATGTGAGTCCGGTGGTCTATTTTGACATTATACATCAGTCTTGTTTCCCTATTGCCCACCAGTGCCCCATGGTTAGAACAACTGTAGTGTGATGTCCCCAGTCAGGCCGTGTTAGGAAACATATCCCATACTTTTATACTGTTTTTTTTTTCCTGAAAAAAAATGTATTGTCTTACAACATGAGTAATAATAATAATAAAAAAGATACAAAATTATGATCTTTCTGTTATGATCCACAACTTCCAAAACTTATTTGAACATTTCTTTATCTTTTCTAACTTAATAAAATAAAGAACATCTGATAGCCAATGAGAATGTGAAGGGGGCATTTTGGACCTCCAATTCATCAGTGTTAGTCTCCTAGCCAGCAGAGTGACAAAGGCAATTGCATCCTTTTTAAGAGTTGACAAGGATGGTACTGCGGGGCAAACTCGGTGAGAGCATTCGGTTCAATTCTATCCCCTGTAATAAATGATAAAAGTTTTAAAAATATTGCTCCAGTAATTATAAAGTGAAGGGCAAAGCCAAAACATATGAATAATGTTTGCTGGAGTTTGACAGCATCTGTTACATGCTGGAGAAACACCTTTATACATCTTTGCCAATCTAGCATTTGTATAATGAACACGGTGCACAACTTTGCACTGAATAAGTGAGAGATTTGTGAGATTAGACCTTTTATTGTACAAATCGGCATAAACAAAAACTATTCAAAGGAGTGTCATTAGGCAGGAGAGGAAAATCTGGGAATGTAACCTGAGCAAAACTACAAACTTGTAAGTATCTGAAAAAACGCTGCTTCTGAAGTGAAAATTTGTCCCTAAGCTGTTGAAAAGAGGCAAACATGCCATCAATATATAAATCATGAAATGTATCAAGACCAAAATAAAAAAGCACTATCCAACAGGGATACACTCATGTATTTTTGAGTGGTGTTCCTTTTCCAAAAATAAAGATGAATTTGTTTATTGTAGTTTTTTTAAATTGTAAATCATAATTGACATAATTGAGTAAAAATTGAGAAATACATTTCCATGTCAATTTCAACTTATGATTTATCTCCAAATTATGACTTTTTGTCATAATTTCATGCTCCATATGCATCATCACTTCTTTTCGCTGTGATAACAGGGTCCCTGCGGGAACCTTACATTATGTTTTTTTTTTTTTTTCACAGATTTAAAGCCATTAAAAATCTTAAATGGTGTAAGAAAAGTCTTATTTCAAGAGGTCTTAAATATGGGGACGGGAATTGCGATATGGATTAATGTGATTGTTCATTAAAGGGATAGTTCCCCCAAAAATGAAAATTGTTATCAATAAGTCGCCTTCATGTCGTTCCAAACTTATGTTTCTTTTTACTATTGAACACAAAAGACATTTTGAATGTCTGTATCCAAACTAGGGCAATATTTAAGAAATATATGCATGTATGTATAAATATATACATATATTTATATTTTTATATATTTAAATTATATATAAATTTAAATATTTTTATAGAAATATAAGATATTTTTCTTAAATATATACATGTATGTGTGTGTATTTATATATACATAATAATTATACACAAAACAAACACGCATGTATTACGTAAACACAGACTCTTATTTTGTACATGATAATCACGATGATCGTTGAACAGCCCTAATCCAAACAGTTGACAGTATCCATTGACTTCCATAGTAGGAAAAAAATTTCTATGGAAATCAACTGTCTGGTTACCAGCATTCTTCAATTTATGATGTTATAATACACTTTTCCCTACCCCATCCCGTGCTATTCATTTTATTTGTGCATGTCTTATAAAAAAACAGCAGTCTCTGTGCTGGGTTGCGTCAGGATTCAGGAAGGGCATCCCGTGTAAAACCTGTAGCAAATCCACACCGTATGAACAGGAATGCGCCAGGAAAGAAGTCTTAAGGTCATAAAAAGCTTTACATTTGATTTTAAAAAACCCTGGATAATCATGTAGTGAAAATCTGGGATTGTGACGTCCGAGGTTGAGCCAATATTGTTGTGTGGTGCTGGTCGGGATGCTCAAACAGAGCCACAATATTTACATTAACATTTTAATGCTGAATAAATTATGCAAACATCAAATTGTCTTAGGCAATGAACAGTCACTTTAGCTGTTTAAATGTATTTAAGAGAGGGTGTGATTTGTAGCTACGCAATTATAGACAATGGAAAACAGCAGCTCTGATTTTGTTTACTCATGAACACACAGTTTGTGAACAAGGGAGATTTCTGCCAAGACATCTGAACCTGTTGACTAGCATCACACAGGAAATACAGCTGTTCAAGCACTGTTGGTTGTGATCCGTCACTTCTTGGTGAGCAGCTTCGGAAGACACTCGCTTTATTTTAATTATGAATGCTGTGACCTTTTTTCTCTCCAGCTATTCAGAAACACTAATGTCTTTGAAATTCAATTTTACAAACCATTGCATCATTGTTTTGGTCATCGTTTAAATGAGTCTTGGCTTCTTAAACATTTTAGGGAGTTTCTTGACCGCCACTGATGCCTTTGGCTAACTGGTTTGGAAGACATTTTCTCTTACAAATCAGCTTCGGAAGAGGATGCGTTGTGAAAAGCACTCTACAAATAAATTAATATTTAACAATGGAAATAGACACTGATATGCATGGCTGACTGAGAAGCTTTGTTCTCTGGCCAGAGCTCACATAATTCTGGCCCTATGAAGTGCTGATGAAATTGTGCCCGTCTCAGTATTTCTGGCCTTGTTTTGTGTGTGTATATTTACAAATGTTCCGATCATCTTTGAATTCTAATTATTATTTCATATGCCAAACAACCTCACTCACACTCTTCTCAAATGATGTTGGACAGAAATCAAAATTAATCAGCCTTACAAATATATAAATTATAACGTTCCTATCTCTATATTTGGAAGCCTATTTCTGACACATACAGTAAGAAAAAAGTTATAATTATGAGATAAAATGTCATAGTTATGAGATTAAAAAGTTGATTCAAAAGTAAAAAACTGAAGGGGGGAAAAGTCAGAATTATACGGAAGAGGATTAGGGCCAAGCAATAATAAAAAAATAAAACCATCTCGAGATTAAAGTTGTTCAATTTCGAGAAAAAAGTCGAAATAAAATGTTGAGAATAAAGTCATTAAATTACGAGAAAAAAGTCGTTAAATTATGAGAACAAATTCGTAATTTAACAAATTTGTTCTCGTAACTTAACAACTTTTTTCTCATAATTTAATGACTTTATTCTCAACTTTTTATCGACTTTTTTCTCAATTTAACGACATTTTTCTCATAATTTAATGACTTTGTTCTCGTAATTTAACGACTTTTTTCTCATAATTTAATGACTTTATTCTCAACATTTTATCTTTACTTTTTTCTCAAAATTTAACGACATTTTTCTAATCATTTAACGAATTTGTTCTTGTAATTTAACGACTTTTTTCTCATAATTTAACAAGTTTATTCTCAACATTTTATCTTTACTTTTTTCTCAAAATTTACCGACATTTTTCTCATCATTTAACGAATTTGTTCTCGTAATTTAACGACTTTTTTCTCATAATTTAACAAGTTTATTCTCAACATTTTATCTTGACTTTTTTCTCATAATTTAATGACTTTATTCTCAACATTTTATCTCGACTTTTTTCTCAAAATTTAACATTTTTCTCATAATTTAACGAATTTGTTCTCGTAATTTAACGACTTTTTTTCTCGTAATTTAATGACTATTCTCAACATTTTATCTCGACTTTTTTCTCGAAATTTAAAAAAAAATTTCTCGTAATTTAATGAGTTTATTTTCAACAATTTATTTTGACTTTTTTCTCGAAATTTAACGAGTTTTTTCTCGTAATTTAACAAGTTTATTCTCAACATTTTATTTAGACTTTTTTCTCGAAATTTAACGACATTTTTCTCATAATTTAACTAATTTGTTCTTGAAATTTAACAAGTTTTTTCTCGTAATTTAATGACTTTATTCTCAACATTTTATCTCGACCTTTTTCTCGAAATTTAATGCGTTTTTTCTTGAAATGTAACAACTTTAATCTCAAGATGGTTTTTATTTTTTTTTTATTATTATTATCCTAATCCTCTTCTGTAGGAATTATGACTTTGGTATATTATAATTATAAAAAGTCAGTTTTGTCTCATAATTTTAACTTTTTATCTCATAATTATGACTTTGTCATAAATATGTTTTACCAAAGCATGAGTTTTTCTTAGATGGCAGAAATAGGGTTCCATATATGAATTAACATTCATGCATTCTTTCTACAAATCATTTTTGTAACATACTTTGTCCTCACCTCAGCAGGTTTTAATGTCTTTATAATATTCAAAAGCTATTTGTTTATCTGATTATGTCCCAGATTCATTTGTTTGTGTGGGTCATAAGAATAAGACTATTATAATTCCAATGGGCTACTGAATAATAAAAACAAATGTCTTAGTTGCATAATATTGCCTCTGTTACACTCATCTACTAAACTAGACCAAACCAGAGCACTGTGGGCGGGTTTATCAGATTAATACATTAAGTTTGGGGCGGGAGGATAAAGTTTCGGAGACTCTCAACATCAACACTTAAGAACAGAGTCACTGCTGTCTGTGTGAAAATGAGCAGCAGTGGCGCCCGACGCAGGGCTGCTTCAGTGCCGGACTCAGACACCGACAGAGAACCAGCAGTGGCCTTGAAGAAAGAGATCGGACTCCTCAGTGCATGTGGTATTATTGTAGGTAAGTCTAAGAAAGTGTGTTTTATGCTTTATTTTACCTCTTTTAGTCTCCTTCCACTTTTTATATGATAGAAAAATACATGTAGAAGATAAAAAGTAGGCCTATAGTTTTGTCCTCTGAATGCATAAAAGATATTTTGAAGACCATTCAATGAAAGTTAAGGGGGTCCAATGTTGTTTTTATTGTAGGGAGGGTATTTTTTTTTCTTTCCAAAATTTCCTCTTTTGTGTTCCACATAAGAAAGAAGAGCATACAGGTTGTATGATCACATATTGAATAAATATAATATTTTAAAAATTAAAGAAAATGATGTACTGTATAATATTATTCAATATGTAATTTAAAGGTGCAGTAAGCAATTTCTGAGAAACGCTGTTGATATTTGAAATCACCAAAACAAACACACCCCTACCCAAAAGGAGCACACCCCTGTCTTGATAGCCCCGCCCCCAAATTCACAAACACGCTATGCAACACAGGCACCGCCCCCTCATTAGTGTATACGCCCCTTAATGCTGATTGGCTGCAAGTGTGTTTTGGTGCTTGATCCATTTCCAGTGTTGCCAAGTCTGTGGTTTTCCCGCAGAATTGGGCTACTTTAACACTGTTGCCGTAGGTTGTTTTTCAAGTCTGTGAGTTGAAGCGACCCCAAATAACATGATATTTATTCCCTGGAATGCGAATTTAACCAGGAAAACCCCACCAAAAACATGGATTTTACCCCACGGAACGATTTTTACCAGGGGACCCCACCCCTGAAACGAAATTGGGCTAGTTTTGAGTAGCAATTTGGATGGTTTTGTTGTGAAAACCTGGCAACCCTGAGCATTTCTCAGAATTCGCTTTCTGCAATGAACGGCCAAAACGCATTAAAAAGTTTTACGATTTTATTTGAAAACAGTCTAATGTAAACAGCCTATAAGGGTACGTTTACATGACAACGATATGCTTCAAACAGAGAACTTTTTAAATTGAGTTTTCAGCATACAGTCGACACCATTGTCAAAACGAACCCCAATCATACGAATCTGTGAAAATGAGTAAAAACGCTGTATTCTGCTGTTTGGCCATTAGATGGCGATGAAACACTGAACGTGCATGTGCATGATGTCATAGTTTTCACAGATTTGCGTTTTTTGTTGTTTACACAGAGACCAAAACGCCGTTGTCGTGTAAATGAATGGCTAAAACGCATAAAAAGTTTTCCGTTTTTAGTTGAAAACGGTGTCGTGTAAACAGCCCCTCAGAATTCGCTTACTGCAGCTTTAAGGGTACGTTTGAACGACAATGATGTACTAAAAACGGAAAAGATTTTTCTTTGTACAGATGACAACGTTGTCAAAAAGAGTCCTGTTCACACGGATCCGCGAAAATGACTAAAAAAAAAAACACTATATCATGCATGCCAGGCCAGTAGTTGTCACTTTGTAAAGAAGCCTTCGTGCCGGCGCACATTCTTTTTCAGAGCATTCGCGCCAAACGCGCATGTCGTCACCGTTTTCACACATTCGCGTTTTTGTAGTTAACATGGAGATGATAATGATATCTTTTTCAAGAACTTGCACTTTGAAACCCGTTTTCAAAAGTTTACATTTTCAGGCCCCCAAAACGCTGTTGTCGTGTAAATGAACGGCCAAAACGCATAAAAGTTTATTTGAAAATGGTGTCGTGTGTAAACAGCCCCTAAGTGAGAAATACAGTAGGCTGTTTGAACACTGAATCTTACCAGAGCAAATGCAGCGGGAGTTCAAGCAGGCAGTGCCCAAGGAAGGATTATAAAACGGTGAAGAGATTTATCAGTAGGAGTGCAGTGTTAGGTAGCAGGTTCAAACCTAAACTAGGTCACTACATGGCATGTAATTTAGACTTGAATTGAAGCTCACCAACATGTCTTTGCCAGTTTACCTCACTGCTGGGTTAATGCATGTTATCTGAGATTTAAGCTGTGAGTTTGGGTTACAGTCGGGTCACTATCTTCCTGGCAATAGTAAGTGTGTGTGTGTGTGTGTGTGTGTGTGTGTGTGTGTGTGTGTGTGTGCGTGATTGTTTTAAGGCCTTAGGGTTTTCACATAAAGCTGTTAAGGATCAGTGTTGTCAACAGGTTCAGGTTTTGGATGAGCCATAAATTGGATAATTGTTAATATCTCCTCTCATGACTGTGCCTGGAGAAAGAAAACACCAAAATGCTCAATTGCCATTGTTCCTGTTTTTGCTTTGGATAAAGCACTAGATTGACCTAAAAAGGTGAAGGCTAGGATTAATACAGACAAATATAAAGCCCTGGAATGCAAAATAATAATAATAATCTTAAAATTGTTTCAATAATCTCTATTTTTTTTTTTATATTGTTTGCATGTAATTTTTGTTGATGTTTGTTTCCCCCCCTGCATTTTAATTTACACACACACACACATATATATATATACATATAAACTTAACCCATGTAATTACCTTATATTACCCAGTACTTTCTTAGGTAAGTAGAATGTAAGTGGGTCAATGACATGACGGGTCATTTTTTGTTCAAAGACCTTAATAATAAAAAACAAAGATATGACATCCAAAGTACGTAAGGTAGTACAACTAGATCTCTTTCATTGAATCCAAAAGGTTTTAATTATTTTGCTACATGTAAAGGTATTTTAAAGATTTTGAAGTGTCAAAAGGTCATTTGGTTTAACCATCCAAAGGTCAATACAGCCATTTCATATGTGATTAAAATATCTTAAAATGTATACATTTTTTATTCTGGCATGATTTTATAACATTATATATCAACATAGAGCAAAATGGTGTCTGGAATAACAATGAATGTCTGGAAAAATGAATTTCATTGATGTCATTCAGAGTAACCAATATAAAGGGACCATTTTGGATCAAGTCATGCAGTCAGTATCATGTGACAGGATGTGACATCATTCAGACACGTCCTGCAAAGGACCACATGGTCATGAAGCAAAGTAACTAAATTTGAAAAATCCATGTTTTCACGTGCTCATATGCATGTCCCGAAACATTATTCGCTATAAAACATGGAAAATGTTGTAATATTTTAAAAACTTGTACTAAATATAACATGTTTGATTGTTCTTTTGCTAGCTAGCTAGATATCAGCCTGTTAGCATTGTTTGAAAATATCGTCATGCGGTAAAACCAAACGTGTCATTTGGTAAAACAGAAATTTTGGTTTAACCGAATGACTTTTTTGGTGACAAATTTTGTCCATCTTGTAAAAAATGACAAAAGCAGTGTTAATTGATTATAAAAACCACATCATCTCACTGTTAACACTTAATAAAACTTCAAAATTAATTATATCTCCATTATGTTTTGTTTTTTTTACACTACCTTATTCGTCAATGACCCAAGTACATAAGTGCATGTAACGTTACCGTAAAATAAAGTGCAACCTTGTTTTGTTTTCTTTTGCTTGCATACAATTAAAGTATTAGTCCACTTTTAAATACACTTTTCCTGATAATTTACTCACCCCCATGTCATCCAAGATGTTCATGTCTTTCTTTCGTCAGTCGAAAAGAAATGAAGGTTTTTGAGGAAAACATTCCAGGATTTTTTTCCTTTCAGTGGATTTCAATGGCTACCAACAGATTGAAGGTCAAAATTACAGTTTCAGTGCAGCTTCAAGGGCTTTAAACGATACCAGACGAGTAATAAGGGTCTTATCTAGCGAATCGATCGGTCATTTTCGAAAAAAATACAACCGTTTATGCTTTATAAACAAAATATCGCCTTCAACGTACTTTCCGCTTCCGCATTCTTCATAACGCTTACGCTGAATATCCTACGCCTTCCGTATTCTACTTACGGAACGAACGCGGCGCCAGTTTCGTTTTTTTCCGTAAGTAGAATAGGGAAGGCGTAGGATATTCAGCGTAAGCGTTATGAAGAATGCGGAAGCGGAAAGTACGTTGAAGGCGATATTTTGTTTATAAAGCATAAACGGTTGTATTTATTTCGAAAATGACCGATCGATTCGCTAGATAAGACCCTTATTACTCGTCTGGTATCGTTTAAAGCCCTTGAAGCTGCACTGAAACTGTAATTTTGACCTTCAATCTGTTGGTAGCCATTGAAATCCACTGAAAGGAGAATAATCCTGGAATGTTTTCCTCAAAAACCTTTCTTCGACTGACGAAAGAAAGACATGAACATCTTGGATGACATGGGGGTGAGTAAATTATCAGGAAAAGTGTATTTAAAAGTGGGCTAATCCTTTAAAATTCAGTGTTAACTTTGGCTGAAGATTAAATAGTAGAATATAGATTGTTCTATGGACTATATGCACGGAGCGTTCTTTAGAACTTCCGCATTAATATAAGCCAGCTCGAAAACTTCCGGTGAGATGTCATTTGCTGGTGTGTTGAGCATCAGTAGTGTAATACTTAGTTTATAATCAGAATATAGGCACTTAAATAGTCAGGCATAGCATTAATTTAGTTATTCAAACGTAAGACAGCATAAAAAAATAAAAAATAAATAAAGACGTACCTCAATGTTCCTCCTCGGCTAGATTCAATTCGACCATTAGTTTTCACACTTTTATGTGAAAAAAAAGCTTCAAAAATTAAAGATTTATTGTGCACTTTAGTTAGATTAATTGAATAAAATGTGTGTTTTCACAAGTGTGCTGAAATCATTGATCTTGTGCTGCACTGACTGCAGCTGCTGTGATTATAAGAGAGAGCGCAGTGCTCGCTTTCTGTGTAATTCATTCACAATAAAAGTTATTGTTTTTCATAAGATTTTGTGAGTATTTCATACGTCACATTGACAAAATTTTAATGTATTTTAAACCTAGTTATTTTATAATGTTTAATATTTAGTCAAAAACGAAATGAAAAACGTTTAGAGGAAATAGCTGATATGTGCGCAAATAAATGCTACTTTGCCGCCACCTGCTGGTTAAAGTGCTAATTACTGTCTTTTTTATTTTTAAATAAGTGTTTTCTATCAAATGTTAAATTTCCTACATTTTTAAACGTTCGGTTTTACAATGGGGACAATCTCAGAAGGATTCAAATAATGTTTGTGGTTATCACATTAAAAATAACATTTGAAGTGCTGGGGAAAAAATGTGTGTGCGTGTCTAATTACAGACACTGCGTTTTTAAACGGTCCTAATAGCTTCGTCTTTATTGCAATCAATAAAACTGGTTTATTGGCAAATTAGGTAAATGTAATAACTGCATTAAAATATAAATACAACATTAAAAAGTCAACCATAGATGGTTTTGTGTCGATGTACGACGACTACAGAATGAACAGCTAATAGTTCACCGGAAGTGCCCGAGCTGGCTTAACGACAACCAGGAAGTAACCCGTGCATATAGTCCATTCCATGTGTTACACGCAGTACACAAAAATAAATAATGAAGGAAAGAGACTCAGGAAGGTGCTTCAATAATAAATAAAATGCAGTTCAGAGCTTCTAGTACAAGTGGCAATACAGCTTACTTCATTCATTTTCCCAAATCTCTGGAGAATTCCATCTCTTTTCTGTTTCCAAACAAAGAAACGTTTCACTGGTGAACAGGTGTTAACAATGAGCATTCTTAATATTTCACCAGACTGGTTAAAACCAGCCCTCAAGGTCACAGAGCACTGAAGAAAACCTTACAGGAGAAGAACACAGAGACAGAGACATGTCTTTTTCAGGATTCTTTGAAATATAGAGAGTTTATGTGATATAAATATAAAGAACAGGATATTTATATGCATTTACGGTCACTTTTGATCAATTTAATGCATCCTCGCCAATATATATAGCCCATATGTGCTAGTCCGATATCCAAAACAACTGGCATTAATAGAGAGTTGTATCTACCTTTCTTCTAATT